>NC_135497.1:470205378-470455378 GCF_052857255.1 Amblyomma americanum
GCAATGCATGTGTAATGCAGAGAAGATATAAGCAATACCACACTAAAACACTGGGAGGATTCCAAGAGTAGGTTAATGCATGAATGGGTGGCAATCAGATGGCTAAATGAGATTAGGAAATTTGAGGAAAATGGGTGGTAGCATGTGGCACAGGACACAGTTACCTAAACTGAACTAGAGAACCATTGTTTTGCACTAATTTTAACAGCACATTCACATGACAGGAACAGACTGAGCATCATGCAACTCAATGTCAATCACCATTGCAAATGGCACCAGCACCGCAGACTGCACATGAGGAAAATTAGACATATTTTTGCTCTCAACTTTGAGCAGCAGTCAGCTGCGCTTTTAGGAGCAAAGCTCTAAAGTACGGCAACATTGGCACTTTGTTTTACTGACATGAGGGTGCTTGTGAACGTGCAAGTCCCATGTTTGTTTTGCACCAAATGTGTTAATTGCGAGGTATGTTTAACTAAAGAGGGGCATCTAACATGGGCATCAGCTCTTCATTACTTCCCTTCTATATCCCTCCCTTATATCACGGTTCAAGTGTCCACAAAAATGTGAGACAGTTACTGTTACATTTCCTTGAATTTTCCTTCAACTAATTTTAAATTTTTAAAGTATAAAGCTTTAAGAAGGTAGAGGTACAAACTGTGCAGTATAACCATATGCTATGGCAATAAACCAGCAATAAATCTGTGCTGACAGCAGCTTGCCCAGTGCATTGCAAGGATGCTATATCATACAAGGATTGGTGTCATCGTGCAATGTTACATTACTGACTGACAATTTGGTCTCTGTATCAGAAATACTGGTAAACCATCATTGTAGAGCACAATGTTTTTAAAGGGATAAATGAACATATAGGTCCTTTTCGAGGACACATATACATACCAGGCAACAGGTGTGCAATGTCAAAGCACGTTTATGTTAACAGCAGCTGCGTCAAGAGCTACATCGGCGACTATATTTTGTACAAGTCTACAGTTCCGGTAATTATAAGCTGAGGCACTGCTGTGAAGTGCATGTAGAGTTTCATGCATTTCTAAACCTAGCTGCAAGCCTATATTGAAAATATTTTTCTAAATAGGCAGCTAAGATATGCATCACTGAAAAAGAATAACTACCATGAACGGATCAGGAGGGATGACACAGCCGAAGGTAGGAAGCACGCATGGCCCAATAGATGCTGGCCGCTGGCAACTGGAAATAAATACATCAAGAGCAACAGCTGTCAGTGGCTGCAGCCATGTCATGAATGACAAGAGAGGAAATTATCTACTGCTTTAAAAACTAAACTTAGACGTAATGTAAGTAAATAAAAACCAATGAGCTAGCCCATGACAAAACAAATGAACAGATTTTATGTAATGCACCCATATACATTCTTTGAGAAGAGTCACAATGACTGTTATAACCACACTGAAAGATGAGCTGGCTGAAATACCGCACACCAATTTGAATATAGGATGTGCAGGTTTTCATTAATTCCTATCATGGTGCCTTGCACCAATGTCTAGGTATTAAATTGAAAGTTGCAACCAGTCTGCCTTGGTTAAATGAGAAGAGAGAATTGAAAAAAGCATGCCTTCACTAGCAGGAAGCTTGATACCTCACAGCACAGCTTGGCATCATAGAAAAATTGCTAGCGCATTTAACAAATCTGCATACAATTAAAAGCTGCACAAATTTGTCGAGTGGCAAAGCAAGTAATGGCAAGAGAAACAAAAAATACGAAAGAACACTCGTGAGTGCGGCGAAGGGAGGTCTGTGGGTAGGATCCCGTGCCTGGGAAGAGTTCCGAGCTCGGAGAATCGCCGGCACCACAGCTGATGGCACGCAACCAAGAATAAATAACAAAGCGAAAATAAGTAACAAAAAAACCATCGACAATGGCGAACGACTTGAATGCGGGCCGCAAAAGCGAGGGATATAGCAAAAAGGTAGAAATCGTAAATAATTGTGCAGTTGCATCTCCGACAGCTCGCAGTGCTCAGAAGGAGAGGAAGCATCAAAGTTTACAGCTCAGGAGAAGCAAGATTGATCTAACTTTGACATAACACTGCCTCAAATCCTGTTCCACTGGGGAAGCACAGACAAGTTTACAAATGACAAGGCGATGAATATGAACTAGCCTTTCGCATGCGATCACTGTCTCAAAATTTAGTATGACGCATATTCAGGCACAAGCACTAATCCGATGAGTACTAACCCTGAGCAAAATAGTGCGGTGTCTGATCGCAGCTGGCCAAGCGCGAGCGCTCCGCCGCGCGGCACTTCTCGCTCATCGTCTTCTACGCAGTGCAAATCCATGCTTTTGCACCGAGTGTCGAAGCGCTAGCAAGCGAAAGCGTAACTCTGTTGTGATATCTGGTGCCATTTTTATTTACCACGGCACGCGAGTAATAAATGCACATACAGACAATGAGAACAACACTTGTCATGCAGGATATAGGCCCTGCTTTTTTGGCGCCGCATTGTAGCTGCGGCAACCGCAGGCGGACTGCCTCCACTCACATCCCTATATAGCCGCATACAAATAGCGCGTGTGAATACAGATCATTAGCAAAGAAACGCAGAGCGGGACTCACCGGCCATGCGATTCATCCAGGCTTAGTAAAACGGCGCAGGAGTCTTCGTTCCCCTAACAGATGAAAAGACGTCGCAGCACTCTTCCTTCATGGCTTACCCGTTGAAACTCGCCAATGTTGACAGGCCGAAATCCTGGTCGTTCGCTTCCAAAACACACTCCTGCTCACCTTCCTATTGAATGAGTTCTTCACACGTGTCCACCGTACAAGTATTCAAGCAATGCCTCAAAGAGGCAAATAATACAAAACACAACGTATCGGTTGCGCTGCAATGGCGCCGACGGCTGCGCTTTCGTGTCGGTGAAAATTTGCAACCGACAAAAAAATTAGTTTTTTAAACCATGAATACTTATATTAACTTCACAACAAAGACATTGCAATTTTTTTAAATTATTTTTATATTATTTAAGAATACTAAAGCGCTTTCAGTTACTTTTTCTGGTATGTGGTTTGTAGAAGCTGCGATCCTGTGATCCCCTGAAGGGACCCGGATGCCTAGCAGACGACGGAGCAGACGACGGTGTTGACACAATGCAATTTCGTTTTATGCCAGATAAAATCACTAAGTTGCGACAAAAACAGCGAATAAAAGCGCCGTATCTCAAGCTGGCGAATATCGCGGATAAGTTGAACGCAATTGGCACGATGGAGAGTAGCTGCTATGCATTAATTTGCGCGAGCGACACTGGCACGCTCACCGGAGATCATGAAACTTAACAGCTTATCGGTGACCAGTACAAGCGGAGTGCTTTGATATCAACTGCGTTACGAAACTACGTCGATACTTGCGTCTCACTTTAGCTAATATGCAACAGCGGCTAGCACTCGCCGCATCCTGATCGCGTGTAGTTTAACAAGCAAGAGCCCACTAGCGCATCGAAGCAGGCGTGTTTTCGAGTTCGTATCGTTACGATAAATACGAGTTGTTTCGGCACGTACTGAAATTGAAGCTCTCAGCCTGTGCGTCACGGACGGTGACGATGGCGTCGCGGACGATCTTAACTAAGACTCGCCGCAACGCAGCCGATAACCCAAGCATATGTGCGTTAAAGGTTGTTCACCAGTAGTGCAAACGTGGGCATCAAGTATCGCTCAGTCGCAGCGCCAGTCGCTCGCTTCTCGATTTTCCAGCCTTCCGAGTGAAGGTCGCAAGCTGTTGAGCCAATCAGTGAGCCAGCGGGAGTGAGCGAGGCGAGCTTTCGGGAACGACGCCGCCCGCGGGCGCGCCGGGCAATGAACTACGCGCTACCCCCTGGCTGCCCTAGTCGTCGCTAAGCCTAGCCGGTTTCGCATCGATGCAGCAGCTGAGTGCACTTCGAAACTGGGTAGCGCTGAGGTGCTGCTCTCGTCATCGTTTTACTGTGAACCTCGTCTCATAGTAAAACAAAGATATGCTCGGTTTCCGCGACACCTTCAGGAGCGGAGCTAGCTGAGGCCAGGAAAGCCGCAATTGAGCAGCAGCAATTAAAGGCGCCGTGGGGAGACATTTGTTTGTATTCCTGTTATCGCTTCTACCAACGACTCGATATTGGCCAACGATACTCCATCCGACGGCTTAGTATGGACTTGAACAAACATTACTGTCGCATTTTTCTGACGCTGGCGGCCTGTATTCAGGCTGGCATGCCGCGCCCGTACGTTATCATGTCGCTCAACTGTATGGCCGGGGTGCACATCAAAACCTCCAGACATCCTCCTTTTCGCTCAGATTGTCATAGCACACAGTCACACTGGGACCAGAGTAGTTTAGAGGACCGAGCGCGGGTGCACAGGAGCTAGACTGTGTCAAAGCAGGTGAAACTCTTTAAAGCGCGCGGTTGATGTCAGTCCCAAGACTTTATTCTCATTTCGACCGAGAATCAAATCGGTTCAAACTCGCCGGCCGCCGCATTTCACCTTCGGCTGCATACGCTGCTGTCTATATTTAGCGACACTTTCGTGTCACCGTCATGAAATGTTCAGTGAAGGCAATGAACGACATCGTAAAGTATTTTTTTTGCTTTGCTATTTTATGATAAGCACCACGTCACTGCTGCTAAAAAAAATTCTCCGCCAACACTGCATCAGCGTTGGACTTAAGAGCGTTAGCTACGAGAGCTTCAAGTGTTTAGATCGGGGTCCTAGATCGGGGTGCTCAGCAAACGTGGAGAAGACAAAATACAAACATCTGAGGGCATTTCGTTTCGGAAACATTCGCTCTAAGATACAAGCAGCGTCATCTACATAAAAAATTTTGCACTACTATTGCGATTTACAGCCACCTTCGCTAAATCCGGTATGTTTCCTCCTTATATATCACTTAACGAATTTTATAAACGTGTGCATTACAACAAGATGAATTGTTTGACCGCATCCGGAACCCTCTGCGATAAACGATTAGGCCTTATGGCTGTCTGGAAGTCCCCGGAATGCACAGTTTGGGGGCGAAAAGGTCGTCGGTGCGAATCCCACACATATTTTGGGCTTCATCTAAATATTTATTTTATCCTCAGGAACATGACAAGTCAAATCACACCACTTCGATCGTTATGCGTCAAACGGGCGGCCCCCAAATTTGATGCAAATGGGGGTCCCCGGGGTTCCACTTCGATAGCCGCTATACTGGCATATGTAAAACGGATCGAAGGTATCTGTGACAACTGAGGCTCTACGCGCCCGCTGTTGCTATGTGATATAGTGTGGTAACTGTCTTGGCTAATTTGACCTTCCCTGCAGACAGACGTGTCCTTGACAAACGTAAGTAGTAAGAGCTGACGCTCTTAAAACTGAAACGCGCGGAAAAATGATATCGGGGTTGCCTTGAACATTTATACAGAGAACTGCGAGCATGTACACACATGCTGCCTTTGTGTAGCCGGATGGTTATGGCGAGTAATTTTCCCTGATTGACGACTAACGACATTCTTTTCCGCGACGCATAGAAGTGTCCTTGGTTTTTTCTGCGCATGTAGTAGTAGCGGTACATTATGTTACATGGCTTGAACATGTCACAGAAGCCAAGAGGACACTGACTTTCAGTAGCGCCATTCGACTTGCGCACACCGATTGGTGTGCAGGCGCTGTCGTGGCTGCAGCTACATGCCGCCACCGCAAGCGCGTGCGGATACGCAGGCACCGCTGGCTTCGTCGCTTGTGTATACAGCTTTTTGGGCTTTCAAAGCCGCATTATACTCTTGAGCATGCACTACTTTCATCACATTGTCGTGTGGGAACAGAAGGGAATTAGGTGAGTGCTCGAGCAGTGCCTCTCCTCTAAGCCAATTCTCGTTCGGTGAGAGAGCCAGGTCGCGGGAAGCGAGTTGAATACTCGATTCGCCAATGTGAATGAGCACTTCATTTCGCTCGGTGCCCGTCACCAACAGACCAGAGCACCTCGCATCCTCTTCGCGACTCGCCACAGTGAACGCGCTTTGAAGCATCTTTTGTCAATTTGATCCTATCGCTGTCACACGACCGCATGACAGTATTTCTAGAATTCTGCAGTAAAATAATTACCCTCACCAGGAATCTGTCGTATGACACATCCCACGATAGGTATCTATCGCGCGGCACAATCCACGACAGGTATCTGTCGCGCGACTCATCCCACGACAGGTATCTGTCGCGCGGCATATCCCACGACAAGCTCTTGTGTCGCGCGACAGGCCGCACGACAGGTACTTTTGTCGCGTGAAAAGAGGCGCGATAGAAGTCTGTCGCGCGACTGAACCCACGACAGGCAACTTTGCTGAGGCACGCAATCTCTGTCGCGCGGCACTAGTCCCTCTGTCGCGCGACAGTACCTGCGACAGAATCCTGTCGCGCGACAAATGCTGCGACAGGGACCTTCTTCGCACGACAAAATGCAGGAAAGATGTCTGTCGTGCGGCAGAACCCACTACACACAACTTTGTCGCGCGAAAGAACCCACGACACGAAGCTTGTCGCACGACACATGGCACGACAAGACAGCTTGTCTTGCGACACAAAATTGTGTCGCGCGACAGATGCGCGACAAAAAATTCTGTCGTCCGTTTTGATCGGGTACCGCCACTTTTGAAGGCTGTCGAAGAGATAAACCATACGCTATATACGGACGACGTAACATTATGGACGCACATAGGCAACAGTAGGAAAATAGAACAAAATCTCCAACAGGCGATCAATATTGTCCAGGGATACGAGGAAGAGGCAGGGTTAAAATGCTCGCCAACAAAATCAGGAATTCTGGTGATCCGGGGGCCGAGCAAACGCGATACCAGCGGAGGAGACATTCTCGTACAGGTAAATGAAACACCGGTAGCCAGAGTGGACAGTCAGGGTCCTAGGACTGATAATGCAGGACAATAGAAAGAACACACAGACAATAAACAGACTTAAGTCGATAATTAACATGAAAACTAGGCTCATAAGGCGAATAGCTAACAAAGAAAGGGAGTCAAAGAGAAAGATATGTGCCGAATGGTTCAGGCCTTTGTGATAAGCAGAATAGTATACGCCATTCTCTACCTCAAGCTAGAGCTGACGGAAAGAACAAAACAAACGGAATCATAAGGCAGGCAGATCAAGCAGCCTTGGGGCTGCCCCACTGCACCACTACGGAAGCACTTAAACTGGGGATCTACAACACCACCACGGAACTACGCGAGGCACATATATTTGCGCAATTAAGCAGGCTTGCAACCTCACCCGCGGGAAGGAAGATCCTGAGGAAGCCAGGACTACATCTTTGACTAGAGGCGCGAATAAATACACACCACAAGGCAGAAAGACGGGACGGAACGTACTACATGATAAAATGCCGAAAAGAAAAGGGTAGGCCAAATTCCCGACCGAATTGAGAAAATTTATCACTATTAAACCAATTCCAAAAAACATGCACCCTGCTTTTCACGAAGGCAGAAGGAGAGCAAGAGAAAAAGCTCTTGAAGTCAAGCTATAAGGCTGGCAATGTACAGCCTATTCAGACGCGCCGGAATACGGAGGTGACTCCTTTGTGGTCGTGGGCGTGAACGACTCGGGTGAAACATTAACGGTAGGTTCAGTCAAAACAAAGAACTCAGCGACAATAGAAGAGGCGGCTATCGCCAAACCAATGGTCAGCACCAAAACAGTCACCATAATTACCGACTCCAAAGTGGCTATAAACAATTTAGCGTGGGGTATGATCTCCCAGGAGGCAGAACGAATCCTAAGACATCAAGACTGGAACCAAGGAGAGGTGGAGCTAATATGGGTACCGGCACACTCGGGGAACAGGGGAAACGAGTTGACTCACAGCATACCTCGAAGTTATGTCAGCCGGGCAGTGAGCCGGGTTCAGTCCCCAAATTTCACGAGAGATGCATTCATTCCCTTTCACGACCACACCAATAAGTTTAAACTGGAAATGAGAATCTGTCCGCCACCAGACAAAAATCTCGACAAACCCCAGGAGGTAACGCGGCGTCGGCTCCAGACGCGAGCCTTTAGCCAGTCGATACTAGCACTGATGTATCCAATGAAATACAATTCGACTTGCAAAGAATGTGGCACATAGCCTAACACGATCACAATCTATGGAGCCGCAAAAAGACGCCGCTACCGGCGGAGCTACTACCAGTCCCTTATCTAAAGCAGTGAGAGGCTATACTGGCTAGCTCCGACCCGTTGACGCAAGTCCCGGCCACTGAGTGGTCTCACAAGGTCGCCGAGAGCAGTGGGCTCGAAGCCATCTGGTACAGCACCCACTAGGGTTCAGTGCTGATAATAAACGTTTTCCAGTAAATATTTGCGACGGGGGATATCGGATTCTTCTGACTCTATAGTTTCGCAGTATCGCCGATTATTACTTGGGTGCTGGCACGAGTTCCACGGTCTTGTCGGATGCTCTTAAAGTAGTGTATCCTCGAGCCACCCTGTCAGCCTCTTTGTTCTTTCCCACCGTCGTGTGTCCCGGTACACACACAATTTTATGCGCGGTCTTGTCGTTTTCTTTTTCATGGTTTTTAAATCTGTCGCTCACTGCGAGGAGTATATGGAGCGCGTGACACCCTATCCCCCCCTTCATGTAACTTCTGCAGGCTGCTTGAGAGTCCGTGAGTATTTTTAGCGACCGCCCGGTTCAATAGCCCTCCGCCACCGCTAGAGAAACGACGATTTCCTCGGCCTCTGCTACTGTGCTGTCTTGCATAGATGCGCTGGCCACTTCGCGTAGAGACGAAACGACCGCCGTGACCACTGCGATTTTGGTGTCTCCTCCTCTCGTGGACGCGTCTGCATACATGTTCGCGTCGTAGGGAGCGTATATTTTCTGGTTAACTTCGGCCCTCGCTTCTCTTCTGCCCCGGTGAAGGTTGGGGTCCATGTTTCTTGGTATTGGCGCTTCCTTGAGGGATTTGCGAAGCTCGTCGGGATCGTTTGTGCCCTCTCCATATTTCGCATCTGCTCGCGGTATCCGGGTCTCTGTAGGAGCATTCTTCCAGTCGTTGTCTGCAACAGTCTGAATTTTTGCGACTCAAGCTGCGCCTCCCGTTGCTCCTTGAAGAAGTTTTGTAATCCCAGCGCCATGAGTTTTTCTGTAGAAGTGTTGCGCGGTAAGCAGAGCGCTGCCTTATACGCTTTGTGTAGCAGGGCATCCGCTTGCTGTATTTCGCTCTTGTTCAGGCACTGGTAGGATTTTCTGTATGTCATTCGGCTAACGGTCGTGTTTCTGACTAGTTTTAGTGCGTCCTTTTCGCTCATGCCATGTCACCTGTTGGTGATGCAGGTGATCATGCTTGCGACTTTTAGCATTTTTGCTTTGAGCAAGCTTAAAGTGTGAGTACTGCGTTGGTTAGATTGAACCCGCATGCCCAAAATCCGTATTGTTGTCTTTTCCGGTACAGGCGTTCCTTCCAGGTAGACTTTGAGTTTCAGGTCCTCACTCGTTGGGACGCTCCGGTTTTGCTTGCCTCTCCAGACTCGCAGCAGTTCCGAATTCTCCGTCGAGCATGCGAGTCCTCTTTCTCAGCAGTATTACCCTACATAGGAGGCCGCTTCCTGTAGCCTGTCTTCCTTCTCCTCGGGGGAACCCGTTTTTGTCCAGACTGCAATGTCGTCGGCATACATGGCGTGCCTGATGCCTTAGACCTCTAATTTTGGAGCTAGGCCTATCATAGATATGTTGAAGAGTATGGGTGAGATGACTGACACTTCCCTTCTTTGTGTTCCGTTCTTTGGCGTGTGAATTTTGTCCGATCGAAAATCTGCCATGCCAATGGTGGCGGTTCTATCGGACAAGAAGGCTTTGACGTAGCCGTGGCTTCTGCGTCCGCAGTGCAGGTCGTCTAGGCCCGTAAGGATCGCTTCGTGACTGACGTTATCGAATGCCCTCTTGATGTTCAGGGCCATTATGGCATTTTCGCCCTTTCGGGGTAAGCTTCGGAGTACATCTTCTATTTGGAGGAGCAGGTCTTGAGTCGAGAGTTTTGCTCTGAAGCTGAACATAGTATGGGGTGCACGGTCGTTATCTTCCATCTAATTTAGCAGTCTTAGCGTCACGACCCTATCGTAAAACTTTTCAAGGGACGACGTGAGCTCACTGGTGGGCCTGAGATTTTCAATTTGGAGCTTTTTACCAGGTTTAGTTATCATTATTACTTCAGCGTGTTTCCAATCTTCGGGAACCGTCTCTGCCTCCCAGTGTTTGTTAAGAAAGTTTACCAGCTCTTGTATGAAGTCGTCATTCAGATTGCGGGTCAGGGCGTTGCCGACTCTGGTCTGCTCCTGCTGCCGTGTTTCTGGTCGTGTTCCTTATGGCCGCGTAAACGTCTTCCACAGTCACGGGGCGGTCGAGTCAGGTGTTTGGCTCGCCGATACATTCCTTGGTATCGCGGGGGGTTGTGTGCAGAACCTGTTCCCTCCCTCCATTTCAACGCGGCCATCTTCACTATCGCGCATCAGGACAGCATCGGCTGGGCAAACAGGGTAGTGTCCCTCATGGGAGAAGCGGAAACAGCGACAGGACTGCCACCTCGTAGGTTAAGCGGAATTCTGCGAAACCGGAGAGAGGCTCTTCGGAATCCGGCCAGCATCACGAGAGGTTGCAGCCCAGGGCTCTCGTCACCTTCTGCGGGAGGCGTACGGAGATCCTTCGTGCCTGGCCGCTGGACTTCTGGTTCTAGGCAGCGAAGCGAGCGCAGCAAACGCGCGTTCTCGTCACCTTTCCCAGCAAATGCTCGGGGATAGCTTTGCCGAAAAAATGCGGCGCACACGGAAAAACCTGGCCGCCATTGTCGGCGCATACAAATGTTCGCCGCCGATATTTCCGAAGTCGTGCCCCTGCCCCAGCCGGTAAGTCGGAAGTCCTTGCGTAGCCTTCTATTACCGAGGAATGCCTCATTGATGTTTTCTAGCTATCTGGCCCGCTCTGTGTATTATTTGCAAATGTAATAAATAGCATATGGGTGTTCACGCTTTGTCGTCATTTCCCTTTGTTCCCTCGAGCACGAATCTCTCCGCTGTTAGCGAGCGGAAGCGCTGCATCCGCGTTGTGGGAGTTCGGGGGCGGAAGGCTTGCCCCCCATATTTCCACAGTTGTGATCACCGAAAAATTTCGCTCGTGCCTTCTCTAGGAAGGTGGTGTCAGATCCCCCAAGGAGTGTATGAACCTGTGGATAGCTTTATTGTTTTCTAATTTGATTTTGGTCCGATCAATTCGTGCTCTTAGAATATGCCAGGTTCTGGCTGCGCCTATAGTTACCCTAAGTGAGTCGCTGAGTTATTCTCAATTTTGTCTCGCGAGTTGCGTCGAGTATTCTCCAGATTATGCCTTGACTTCTGCTTTCTTCAATTTTAGTTTCCTGTAAAGTTTTTACTTCTGCCATCTGTTGGTGAAACGACGTCTGGCTTCTCATAGTCTGAGGAAGTGCCCGTGTACTTCAGGCGTTGTTGTGTTTCTTCTGATACTTTTTTTCTCGCGTTTTTCTCAGCATGTCGCTCCATTCCTCCAGCGATTGGATACCGCATTCAGATTGGTTGTACGCCCTGCGAAACGCGTTCCAGTCTGATTTTTGTTTGTCCTTTCTGGCGTCTTATCCTGCCCGATGCAATTTTTGTCCGGAGGATGAAGTGATCGCTGCCTAGGTTTTCTATCGTGTTTTCCCACTGTGACTCCCTGCTGTTCCTTACGAAGCTGAAATCTGGGCAAGTGTCCGTGCTCACACTCTTCCCGATTCTCATGGGGGTCGCGGGATCTGTGAATAGACTGCAGCCAAAGTATTCCGCTACCTCCTTTAATGTTCTTCCCTTGATGTCTTGTTTCTGGTATCGCAAACTCCTGTCCATGGCGTTGAAATGTCCTACGATGAGTGCATTTTCTTTGGCCACCTTGTGAGCTCGGTGAAATAGTTCGAAGAATTTGTCTTTTCTTTGTCTCGGCCGGCTGTACACGTTAAAGGGACCCTGAGGAGAAATTGAAGTTGGCTTGTATCGATAGAATACCAGCTCCTGATCACAAAAACGCCCCTCTTACTGAAAGCAAAGCTCTTGTAAGGTAGAAAATAGCAAGAACCAAAATACAGGTATCGCCGCCACAGGCCAATCTCGCAAGTACAAGCGTGGCGACGTCATAGGACATGAGACGCCACCTTGGAGGAAATTTCCTTCCTACATGGTGGCGCGAATCTCTGAGGCTGTCAAAGGAAGGTTGCGCTGTTCAATATTGAAGTAAGTTTTGTTTTAAAACCGATAGTGCAGTTTTATCACACAAGGAAGGCAGACAAAGGACAACCTGAATGTTGGAAGCAAAGAAAACCGATGCTTGGCGGCGCCACAGGCGGCCAGGAGAGAGTCTATTTTTTATGGTATGAGCTTTGCGTGCCCCATGGTTTTGTTTTTGACGCGCCTCGATATACAAGCACTGAACAGCAGAGGAACTCCAAGTGCCGCTTCAAGTGCTAATTGAACTTTGAAGGAGCCTGTTAAGGCTGGTCAGATGATCGCCACGGTCGATGAAAAACTATGATGGCACGAAGGTCGGTGATCTTACAAGGCAGTTCGTACTTGTCTACGCACGCTCGCCCGGCGAAACATTTCCGGCTGTGCCAGTCAACCTCAAACTACTTAACGGAAATCGTTTAAGGACGGGAGACAAGGTACAAGGCAGTTCAGAAAAATTGCTGATGGCCTAGCGCTGTTAGGTCAGCAGATATGTAGCGAAAGGGCGGAGATTTCTACATCGGAAGAGTGCATTCACTAGATGCGCTTTTATTGACGGTTACACATTGAGCCGTCGTGGCGCAGTGTTAGCGTCACCGCCTGAAACGCCAAATACCCTGGTTCGATTCCGAGCCTCGTGACAGGATTTTATTTTTATTCAGTGAGTGGGCGGGGGGTTTCAGTGGCTCCTATAGATGCCGCCACCGAATACGTTGGTTAGCGGTTAAGCGCAGGCTCTGTTAAGGCGCGTTTATGCTCCGGCGTAACGCGCGCGCGAGCGCTGCACAGCGACCGGCCTACTCCAACTGCGCTTGGCCGCCGACGCGCTCGGCGGCCTCAGCGCACTCTAACCGCACTGGCGGGGACTTGGAGCATGTCTCTATTTCGCGCTGAGTGCGCCAGCCGCCGCCGGCCCGGCCAGACAAGTTCGGATCCGGGGCGAGGTGCGCTTTGTGTCGTAATTCAATAGCTTCGGCAGTTGGGCGGAGCTGTTCTGTTCGAGCTCTCGGCTAATTTAATCCATTCACAGTACACATCTCAAGGTACATGCAAGTGGGCGAGAGAGCCCGATCCAGTGGACCCATTGGATCTAGCGGAAGCCGTTGAAGCGTCGTGCGTCGGCTTTAGTTTCAAGCCGCTAACTTTAAACGCGACCGCCCTTGAGCACCCATTCGTTTGTTTTTTTTGTGGCAAAAAAAAAATAAAAAAGTAATTTGGCCCTTGCAACCGTGAGAGACCTCGACGCCGCCTGCTGCACCGTGCAACCGCGCCGTTCTAGGAATCACAATCCGTTGGCCCCAAAGCCCCGGCCAGCCTCCGATGGGCACAACGCGCTGACCTTGTCCTGTCCCCTTGCGACTCCCCGCACTGGGAGCGGCTGCTCACGGCGGAAGGGGGAGGCGACCCGCCGGCGCCTAACCTAACCGTGCTCCCTCAAAAGCATCGCACGCTCTCTGTGGCTGAGGTCGCTGAAATGCAGGCCGGAGTATTTGCGAGAACTACGTCGTCGGGTTCGGGATCAATCGCAACGCTGGCAAGACGCCGGTGCGAACGTAAACAAAGCGACGATAGCGACCCTCGATAGATGCCTTGAACGTGGGGTGCCGGTAGCTTTCATTTCGGCACCTGCTATAGCGCACCGGTAGCCGCCAGAAATCAGTCTTCGTTTACGTCAAGTTTCACGTCACTCCATCCTGTGACGTCATAAGAGTTCTCCGTCACGTCATAAGAGTTCTTGAGTTTGAATCGGAGCGGCGAGAAAAACTTTTTCAACTTCGAATCCAAATTTCCTTGAAATAAGTGCATACTTCGCTCCCGGACAAGCCGCAACAAAGCCATGAATTGCCGAGCTATCAGATTTTGCCAACAAAAAAAAATTGATAGCGTTCTCCTCAGTGTCCCTTTAAGTACGAACGTGCTCTCTCGCTGCCGCTTTTTCGGAGAATGATTTCTACAAGCACGTGCTCTATGTCTGTGTCGGCGATAGTATCGTGCCTGATGGCGGTGACGGATTTGGTGACAAGGACAGCCGCTTTACCTTCGTTTTGACTCTTGTAAACCTCGCACCCCTGCAAAGTGGGCTTGGTTCCAGCCTCTTAGAACGAAGTTAGATCGGGGGCTGTGAGTTGTGTGTTTATATATACTTATTAGGTCTTCGGGACAATTTCGACCGCCTGGGGGTCTTTAACGTGCACTGAAATCGCACAGCACACGGTCGCCTTTTGTATTTCGCCTTCATTGAACCGCGGCCGCCGCGGTCGGGTGCGAACCCGACCGAAACGCAAAAGGCGTCCGTGCGCTGTATGGTGTCAGTGCACATTAAAGAACCCTAGGAAGGCGAAATTTTCTGGAGCCCTCCACTGCGGCGTCCCTCATAGCCCGAGTCGCTTTGGGACGTTAATCCCACTAAAACTAAAGCTAATCTCTCTCTTCTTTGACTCCCACCTTCCTCCTTTGCCTTGCGGCTCGGATGAGGTGTCCATCGAGTAGGCACACAGTTTCTGGGTCATTTACTTTCCTCAAAAACCACTAATTTTTCAAGACCTCGCTGCCATCACACCAAACCCCATGGTTATACACTTTACATAGACTGCATGGCGGACATAAAGGCGCACAATGATGGACATATACCCTCCACCCTTAGATACAATCCGCACACCGTGCAAGATTACATTATGACCTTACTCTGTTATGCTCCGGCGGGTCCCTGGCCACGCTGGAATTTCCGGTAACGAGCTTGTCCACCGCCTGGCCCGCGACCTCGCACTCATAAGACCTGAAACACCCTGGCATTCTAACCGCCATGGGAAGATAGCCTTGAGGACAAACGAAACATAAACACCTATGACGTACAACGATGAGGGAGGCTCTCCAGACATCGCCTTCTCCCCACTGAGCGCTACCAACACATTCACTGCACATGCACCGCAAAATACAGCTAAAGATATACACACCCCCGCCCCGTGCTCCCTACATCCTCCCCGACCAACATACCCAGCTTACCCTGACTGTCCTCGACTCTACGCAAACATATAGCCTTTTCTAAAAACATGACCAGTCGCCATAGAATTCCCTCGCTTTCCTTACCCACCCCAACCTCCTGGAGTGCCTATGTGAGCTCGGGCCGCTTTGAGAATCAACTGGCCGTAGTGGAACAAGCTCGTTCTCTCTTCAGCGACTAAAACAAATGCCAAAAAAGTGGTGTCTCTGTGTCTTCCAGGTTCCTCCGTCTGTACTTGGCCGTGATTGCGACTGAGCTTGTGCCAGCAGACAGACCTCTGCACTTTTTTCATTCTTCCTTCAGTCGCATCATCAATAGAGAAGATGTCGCCAGCAATGCTTGAGCTGCGCTTTGGAACTTTCTGGTGCTCATCAAAGCACTCACCTAAGCATTCGTGCGTGCAGTGCACTCTAAAAGACAGTGAATGCTGATTGCATTAGCAGGCGACAAGTCTGGAGTGGCAGGTTTGTTTAGACTCTCCACAGACGACTGCCGGCTCGGCTTCACATCTATCTGTTTTGGCATCTCTACGCTTACGTGCATAATCGGTCTACCGATTGCGGTCTTTGGTTCGACCGCATTCCCGGCACACTTCACAGACCCTAGAGCCCTCTTTTACTATGTAAATTAGTTTAGTCGTTGTTAGTGGCTATTTATAATTAAAAAAATTGGAGGGCGCTTAAGCTTCGCTTTTAAGAGTGGAACGCGACAGCGTGTTGCAGCACTGCCTGGGAGTTCACGAAGCGTCATCGCCCGTTTGCCGCGGGCGAGTGGAGCGTCATCTGTCCGGGAAGCGCCGTACATTGCGAGGAGGCGGTCTTCTGTGTTTGCCGAATGATGGCGCTTGGTGCGCGCCAAGCTAGGGTTCCTCGATGCCAGCGCCGCCGGGGTGGCGACAACTTCAACGGCGCCGCCATATTTAATCACACGGGATCAGCGGCGGTAGCGTTTGTAACGGAGGAGGAGGAGGAGGAAAACTTTTATTTCTATTTACAGTGAGAGGTCGATGGGGCGAGCCGGAAGGGCCCGTCCCTTACAAACACTAGGAGGGAGCCCTAGTCCGGGATCCCTGTAGCTTCCGCAGCGGCTCGGGCTCTAGCTACCAATGCCTGTTGGGCATGGAGTTCGGAGCAGCCGCGCAGGGCAGCTTCCCAGGCCTCTCGAGTGGGGTGGAGGTGGGGTGGGTAGGCAGGATTGGAAGGGCATGCCCACACCATGTGGTAGGTGTCCGAAAACTCCTCCTCACAGTGTGGGCACGCGCCCGAGAAAGAAGAATTAAAGTGCTTAAGTACTGCCGGGCACAGTACAGTATTGGTATAGAGGCGGAGAAGCCAGCGCTCCTCCACCCTGGTGAGGCCTTTACAGGGAGGGGGATAGAGACCATGAAAATTTTGATAAAGAGAGGTGATCTCTTTAAAGGTGATGGCCGGATTGAAATTGAATTCCGGATCAGGCTGCGGATGAGGCGACGCCCGGTGAGTAAGCGCGCGGGCGGCAGCGTCGGCTGCCTCGTTCCCCTCAAGACCCGCATGAGCCGGAGCCCACACGATGGTACGATGGGTCGGAAACCCTGTGTAATCGCATGCGTGGAGAATTTTGAAAGCACGGTCTGGAATGTACCCTTGCTCAATATTGCGGCAGGCGCCCCTGGAATCCGTAATAATGACTCGGGACTCTGGATCTGCGGCGGCCAGTGCAATGGCGATCTCTTCCGCAAATGTAATGTTTGGGGCACGGAAAGTAAGGCCCTGAACTGTAGTGTTTTGGTGGATGACGGCCGCCGTGTACCAACCCCCATGTTGCGGGCCGGCCGCATCCACATAGAAGACACCTTGCTTGTGGCCATATTGTTGAGAAATAGCCTCCGCCCGCGCGAGACGGCGACCATCATGGGTGTCTGCAGTCATGTTCTTCGGAAGGGGTCGCACCTGGAGTGCAAAGCGCCAGGCTTCAGGGATGCGGACCCGTTCTTCTGTATGTGTTGCGTAGGAAATGTGTAAGCGGGTTAGAAGGCGGCTCCCCGCAGGTGTTTTGCTTAGGCGCAAGTATTGATTGTTAAGATGAGCTTCTCGTAACTCCCCAAAGGTGTTGGTCATCCCCAGACCGAGGAGACGCTTGTTGGACGTCGTTATGGGGAGGTCGAGCGCTCTCTTATAAATCTTGCGGAGAACTACCTCTAAGGCATTCTCATCGCAGTTGCGTAGGTGGAGGTAGGGAGCCGAATATAAAATCCGGCTGGTCACGAATGCATTGGCCAGCCGCAGGGCATCTTTGCATCGTAGTCCCCCCCTTTTATTGGACACCCGGCGGAGCATCCGACCCACCTGGTCCCCCACCTTACGTAACTTGTTTAGGGTAGTGTCTATCTTGCGCCTATGATGAATGAAAAGCCCCAGTACCCGGATCTCCGCGTGTTCAGGTATCGGTCCGCTAAGTAGGGAAAGGGCAATTTTGGTTGTGCACTTTGAGTTGGGGCGTATGTGCACAAATTCAGATTTGCTCGGGGAGCATTCAAGACCACAGCGACGAGCGTATTCGTCCACTATAGCTGCCGCTTGTTGCAGGTTGGTCTCGATGTCTCCAACCGATTGTTGTGTTGCCCAGAGGGTGATGTCGTCCGCATACAGAGCGTGCTGCACACCGGCGACCTCCGCCAGCTGGGTAGGGAGCTTCATCATGGCCAGATTAAATAGTAATGGCGAGAGGACAGCTCCCTGTGGGGTCCCTCGTGTACCAAGTTGATATGGGCCATATTCTGTGTCTTGTAGCCGGATATAGGATTGGCGATCTGTAAGGAATTGTTTGATATAATTGAAAGTATTGCGCCCACAATGTGTTTGCGACAAGTGGGATAGGATGATATCGTGGGTCACATTGTCGAAAGCCTCCCGCAGGTCAAGTGCGACGACTACTTTATCATTGCTGGGGTGCTCGACGGGGTCGAGAATCTCCTTGTGAAGTTGCAACAGGACATCTTGTGCGGACCGGTGTGGGCGGAAACCGTACATGGTGTCTGCGAAAATGTTTTGTTGTTCCAGGAAAGCCGACAATCTGTCGCGGACCATAGTCTCCATCAGCTTCCCCACACACGAAGTGAGGGAGATGGGCCGGAGGTTGTCGGTGTTAATGGCTTTACCTGGCTTGGGAATGAAAGTTACTAGTGCCGTTTTCCAATCTATGGGGAGTGGTGTGCCTCCAATCCAGATAGTGTTGAAGTAATCGAGGAGAGTTTCGTAGGCGGGATCTGGGAGGTTGGCAATAAGCTTTACCGTCACCTTGTCCCGGCCTGGTGCTGTACCTCGCTTCATTTTAGCCAGGGCCGCTTTTAGGTCATGGAGCTGGAACGGTTGATCCAAATCCGCGTTCTCGGAACCTGCATACGAGTACGCCTGACCACGGGGATCCTGGTGTATACTCAAATATTGGTCGCGGAGCGCATCGGCCAGTTTGGCCGTGTCTCCAGTGAAGTTATGTATAGCCCTTTGAAGCTGTTTTTGTGTCTCAGAACGGGTTTGTGCCGGATCAATAAGAGCGCGGTAGAGGCGCCACGTACTCCGACTCGACATTTGCCGAGCTGCAGTGTTGCATCGGTGCACCCAATTGGAGTCGGCGAGTTGGGCCGCGTATTGTGCCGCCTGTTGGGTGATATCCGCAATTCGAATTTTGAGTTTCCGATTGTGTTTTTGACGACGCCAGCGGCGGACTAGGCTGTGTCGTGCCTCCCAGAGGTGGAGGAGGTGGTTATCCACCGCCGGGCTCGCCTCTGAGAGTTGAACATTTTGCTCGACTGATTTCAAGTGGGATACTAGGTGTTGGGACCACGTTGAGTATCCTTGGTCCATTATCGATTGAGGATTGGTGTAACTGTTCCTAAATTTGGTCCAGTCGGGTAGTTTTGCATTGGCCTGTGGTCTTGTGAGTGGCTTGGTATGGATTGTAGTGGTAATTATGCAGTGGTCACTACCGAGGGATTCCTCGGTGTTCCTCCAATCTGCATAGCGAATATTTTTCGTAAAGGTGAGGTCCGGACACGTATCGCGTGTAACGGAGTTACCTATACGAGTGGGTTGCGTGGGATCCGTGTGAAGAGTAAGGCCCAGTGTGGAAACAAGCTCCGCCAACTTGCGTCCGCGTTTCTCTTCACGTGTGTACCCCCATAAGGTGCTGGGAGCATTAAAGTCCCCAACGATTATGAGGGGATCCCGATTCGCGACCTTCAAAGCCCGGCTGAAGATATCTGCGAATGTAACATTTGGTAGCTTTGGGGGACAGTTAATGTTGAGTATGTGCAATGGGGGGTCCTGTTTGCGTAGCGAAAGGATCGTCACCATTACATAGGAGAAAGTAGCGCTAAGATCCAGGTCAACCTGGGAGGCCGTGTAATTTTTATGTACGCAGAGGCAGCTATGCGCATCCTGCTGGTACACCGTGTAACTGGCAAGGGTGGCGCCATTTCCTGGCTCCTGAAGGGCCACCACAGCAGGTAATTCTGGGAACGTTGTAAGGAAAAGGCGTAGATCGGCTCGCTTGGTGCGTGCCTTGAATCCGCGACAGTTCCACTGTACAATTTGAATAGGGATCGAATTGCTTCGCGGATGCTTCCTATTTCTAGGGGCGCCCGCCATGATCAAGGGTAGAGTTGTGAGTTTGGAGAGAGGAGGCTTGAGAGCCAGTGGCTCCAAAGAGAGGAGCGTTCTTTATACTGAGGATGGCACAGGGGACCTCTTCTTCTTCTCCGGCGATTCGACGCCTAGACGCTTTGAGCTGCCGGCCTGCGGAGGTTTTGAGCGGGCCAGCGCGCTTGGGAGCGCGGGTGAGTTGAGCGAACTGAGCGGTTATGAGGTTCGGGATAGATGCCGCAAGGTGGCTAATTTTGTTGAGTGCCGCCGTAAGTGTGGCATTGATTTGCGTTTCCAATGCGGATATTCTGTTGTTAACTTGAGTTTCGAGCGCGCTCACTCTCGCCTCGAGTGCCGTGAGGGCATGCGCAGCCTGTCCTGAAGGGGTTGCGTCGCTTTCCATTGCCTCTGCTGCGGGTGAGGCAGAGGTGTGGTTGGGGGAATTTTGGCGGGCCTCCGCTATTGCGAGGCGCTTTTGAAAATTTGCAACCTGCTCGCGGAGAGCAGATATTTCTTTTTGTTCGGCAGAGATTGGCCGTTATTGGGATTGGGAAGGGGGAGCGAAGGGAGAAGCTGCCCTGCCGGCGCCGCTCACCTGGGAGTGTTGCTTGACAACGGTTGCCCACGTCTTGGAGCCGCCGTTTTGTGGAGGTCCGAGGGGCTTCGCTGCACCGGCTTGAGGCGGCGGTGGCGCAGCTGGAGGTTTCCCTTGGCGCCCAGTAGAGGAATTCACAGGCTGGTCCATGGCTTGGTCGGCAGCCTTGGCCTTCAGCTTGTCCGGGCGACGCTTGCCACGCTTGCGTCGGTTTCGCTTCGATTTACGCCCGCGCTCGGCCTGCGTGGGCTGGATAGCGCGATATTTAGCAGTACACGCTGGGCCCCTCGTGGCATGGGCCGCGCCGCACACTGAACACTTTGGGTTGCACTGGTGAGGGGCCCGCTCCCCCTCAACGAGTAGAGCCTGCTGTCCGCACAGGCCGCACCGGTCCAGCCTCTGGCCGGGGCAGGCGTCCACGCGGTGGCCGACCACACCGCAATGCCGGCAGGCTGGAATGGTTCGCTGGTAAGGCCTAACTTGTACAAGCTCCGAGTCGTAGTGCACGAAACGTGGCTTCTCTGTTCCGGCGAAAGTCAGTCTCGCTTTGTTGGATGTCCCAAATTTTCGCACTTCCACGATGGTGCCGAAGCGCCATTGGAGCCTAGTACGGAGCGAGTCCGTAGTTTCAGAGTCACGGACGGTAATGACGCCGTAGCAGACGTCCTTGTCGTCTTGGCGCAGGTGCCCCACAAGGGGGACCTTCCCGTCGGGTCCATTAAGTTCAAATTCGCCGATGATACGGTCGGCTAGCTCAGGTTTCGCAGTGTGAACAATAATGAGGTTTTGTTCTCTTACCGGTATTATGGTAAGATCTGTTGCGGGTTGCGCGCCCAGGAGAGCCGTGAACGCCCGGCCGTAGCCGGTCTCCTGGAAAGTCTCGTACAACGAGACGCGGGTCCGGGGCTTGATGACGACGACGTAGTCGTCTGGAGCAGGCTTGGGAATAACAGGCGGTTTCCACTTCGTGAGCAGTCGCCGACTGCGGCCCGCCGCGCGCGGGGCGGGTGACTGCTGGTTTCCGGCGTGAACGCCGGCCGCGTCTACGGACGCCGGCTTTAAGGCTTGGTCTTGCGCTCGGCGCAGCACTGCGGCGTTCAACGCGGCGCTGCGAAATCTTGCCGAATCTGGGCCTCCGGTTTCCGCTGGGTGAACCGTTGTCCAGTGCATGTTCTCGGGGTCGTAGCCTCGGCAGGAGATTTGCGTAGCAGCCATACTGGCGTCAGTGGCCAGAGGCCCCGATGTGCCGGGTACCGGTTCGGCCGTTAGGCCTAGCAGCGCCACCGGCCCGATCGAGCCATGTGTTGCCCGAAAAGGGGGTTTAACCGGGCCCACCTTGGAAAAAACTGGTGTCCAGATGTTCCCGGCAGCTTTCGGTGCACGTTGGGGATGATCTTGCTAGGGTCAGGCGGAAACTTCCGCTGCTCCGGCTGAAAATCGCCGAAGCCGACGACCAGCACGTCTGACTCCCCGTGCGAACGCCGAGCGAATCCTTTGTAACGGCGCCGTTCATGCTCTCAGCGCGCTTCAAAGTGCTTTAACTTGAAAGGCCTTTTGCAGCGAGAGCTACACTGGGCTACCAGTCGAGCATTTCGCGGTACATGGGAGAGGCCAGTTCTGATTCAATATGACGGCGTCGCTTCAGTGGCTCCACCCGGCGCTGGCATCGAGGCATATACTAAGTCAGTTAGGTGAAACATTAGCTTAATTTTGCTTATTTTTGTGCACTGATTTTTTTTGTCCATATCTCCATCTGTGTCATCACTACTGTTAAACACAATGCACTGTTATATTCACAGGTCTCCGAGGACCTGAAGTAAAAGAATGGACGGCAACAGATGCTGATCATTATGGCTACTGGGCAATAAAATATGGCTGAGGGCACAACAAGTGATTTTATTCCTTGATGTTCTTCCGTACTCGAAGCCTGTGCCTGTGCATATTCCTTGCCCGCGTATTTCCTCGAGGTGGAATATTCTTTAGAAACGAGAACTGCGGCTCTTTGATTAAGCTAGTTTATTTTATGCGCTGTACAGGTTACACGAACAGAATGAGTATGGTGAAAAATAACACTCACAGAGAGCTCGAACTAAAGACTTCCCTACACATGAATGTTCTATCTTGCACGAACTGGAAATGAAATTTCAAGTAACAAGCATTCCAAAAAATGACACTTCTTTGTGACTTGTTTGTGTAATTGCATTATTCAGAGCCCAGTGTGTAATTTTTCTCGTAATGGACCTGTTATTCGAAATGTTATTCCAAGATCATGTGCAAAATATGGAAGTTTCCTGTGTAATGAGCAACTGTTGGTTTTTGCTTTGTAACTCGATCTCTGTCATATCTTGCATCATGTTTAAAAAAAAAAGATGTAGCGTAAAAGAGACGAGCACGGGAGGGAAACACAAGGTCTCTCTCCCGTGCTCGTCTCTTTTGCGCTACTTTTTTTTTTCAAACATGTGTCACCAACTCGCCCAGCAACAAGTTTTCTTGCATCATATCTGTTTTTTATTTACTTATTTATTTATTTACAATACTGCCAGTCCCATCAGGTACCATAGCAGGTGGGCGAACAAAAATGACAAACATGATAAAAAATTTGAGCTGTGCACTTTGGAATACAAATCAAACACACGTGAACAGAAAGGAACAAGAAAAATACAAGAAAAGGTAAACATTAGCAAGGAAAAAGAAAAATACATGTCTAGGAGTCGGGTAGAGCATTGCAATAAGGAATTCAATTAGAGCACATGGGAACACAGCAGCGGAAAAAATAAGACTTTCTTCACAATTAATTAACAATCTAATGAAGTGATGAGAGGCGGTTGAGTATGTCAGTGAAACTGCTTTATTCGTTAATTGATAATGATTCTATCCGTGACGTGAACTGAGATAATGTGGTTGAAGTTATGATTGAGGGATCAAGGCGATTCCATTCTCTGATCACGAGGGGAAAGTACGAATACATGAACGTGTCGTTATGGCATGAGTATTCTGTTATCGCGGCTGCGTGTTTATGCCTCGACGGGCGTGATTGCGAGAAAGATATGTATTTTGATACGTCTATCTTGTAGTAGTTGTGCATCAGGTGAAATAAAAATTTTAGTCGTGCTTGTTGCGCTCTTGATGATAGCGTCTCTAAACCCGAAATAGCCGCGAGGTTAGTTGGTGAATCTGTGCGCTTATATTTGTTGTGTATAAACCGCAATGCTTTACGCTGTACTTTTTCTAGTTTTGTTACATTAGTCACTGAATGGGGGAACCAAACTGTGTTAGCGTATTCTAAAACTGGTCGAACGAAAGTAGTATATGCGAGAAGCTTTGTCGATGTGGGTGCAAGCCGCAGACATCTTCGAAGAAAAAATAGTTTGCGTAATGCTTTCGAGGTTATGCTAGCAATGTGCGCGTCCCATCTGAGGTCAGAAGTTAGTGTGATGCCTAAGTACTTATGCTGGTGAACTTTCGTCAGTATTCTGCCATTAACAAAGTACGGAAAATCATAAGGTTGCCTTTTTCTTGTTACCGTCATGCAAACAGATTTAGTCGTGTTTACCGTCATTTGCCATGTTTTGCACCATTCGGTTATTTTGTTCAACGAATCGCTGAGTGAAATGTGGTCTTCGTAGCTGTTAATTGTTTTATAGATAATGCAGTCATCGGCGAAGAGTTTGATGTTAGAATCGATATTGTTGGTTATGTCGTTGATGAAAATTAAAAATAACAGTGGCCCCAACACGGATCCTTGAAGTACACCTGATATGACGGGTACTGTCGCAGATTCCATGTTCTGAAACAGTACGAATTGTGTCCGGTTTGATAAGTAATCTGAAATCCAATCTAAAATTTCCCCATCCCCGACGGCACCCCGTAACTTTGCTATTAATTTGTTGTGGCAGACGCGAACGAATGCTTTAGAAAAGTCCAATAATATAATGTCAGTCTGGCTACAGTTATTGATGGCGAATGCAAAGTCATGCACAACCTCTGTAAGCTGTGTGACGGTTGATAGCCCATGACGGAATCCATGTTGGTTTGGAGATAACAGATTGTGTGTATCAAGGAAGTTTGTTAGGTGTTGAAGGATGATATGCTCGAGCATCTTGCAAGCCGTGCTGGTGAGAGATATTGGTCTATAGTTCGACGGTAATGTGGTGTCTCCTGTTTTGTGTATTGGTATAATCTTTGCCTTCTTCCAGTCGTCCGGTAAAGTTGATGACTCGAGAGATTTACGAAATATTAGACCCAAGTATCTGCTGCACCATTCTGCGTATCGTTTCAAGAAATCGTTTGGGATATTGTCTGGTCCGGGTGATTTTTTAGGGTCAACCATGAGTAATAGATTAAAAATGCCGGCATCTGATATGATTAAAGGGTCAATGCGTGATGTTTGATTGCCGTAAAAGTCCGGGAGATTACCGTCATCTTTTGTGAGACTTGAGTGAAAAAACGTGTTGTACGCATTAGCATTGTTAGCTCTATCTTCTGGAGACAAGTCGGATAACGGGTTCTTAGTTGGACGGAAATGGTTCCAAAATCTAAGCGGGTTGTTTGTCAGAAAGTTAGGCAGTGTTACATTAAAGTAGTGTTTCTTGGCCCGTTTGCCTATCTCTCTGAACTTCGCGATTGCGCACGCTAGTTATGTAGTTTTAGAAGGACATGAACCATGATTTTTGATAGAAGTACGCAACCTTTTCACATGACGTTTAGCGTGGATAACATCCCTTGTTACCCATGGACTGTTTCTTTGTGGACGCTTAGTTTTTAGTGGAACATGATTAGTTATGCAGTGTGAAACCATAGTCTTAAAATGAAGCCAAACCCTGTTAATATTGATTGAGGGGTCGGAGACCATTTCACTGAATGCTTCAAATTCATGTGCGAGGTAGGTTAATATGCTGGCATTATCAGCCTTATCGAAGTTCAGTGTTGTCTTTACATCGGATCGTTTTTGTATTGAGCAGTCTAGAGGTAACAAACATAATGGTATGTTGTGATCAGAGATGCCTTCGATGATTTCTGTCTGCGCTTGGTGTATTGGAAAGTGATCACTGATTAGTATAAGATCGAGTATATTGTTTGCTGATCCTTGCTTGCGCGTTGGTTCTAGGATAATTTGGTGGAGATTAAAGGAGAGCATTAAGTCAAAAAGAGCTTCTGAAGATGATGATGTGTATTGCATAGTTATCCAGTCCACGTCCGGAAGGTTAAAGTCACCCATGAGAATGATTCTAGTGCTGCAAGCATATTGTTGAAGGAAGTCATGAATGACAGAAATGCACTCATCTCCTGAAGAGGGACTCCTATACAAACAGCCTACACCGACTGTAGTATTGTTGCAGAGAAGTCTGCAGAATACGCTTTCAGCATCCGACACATCTGGGAGCATAACAAACGGCAGGGTTTTCTTTATCAAGAGAGCCACACCACCGCCACGGGAGTCTCGGTCTTTCCGAATGACTGAGTAGTTGGGTGGTGCGATTTCATGACTCGAAATTTCTGGTGAAAGCCAAGTCTCCATGACGGCGACAATATCAGGTTCCCGATCAATTAATAGGTTTTCTAAAGATTCTACTTTGTTTACTATGCTCCTTGCGTTTACATTTATGATGGTCAGTGCTTTAATCGTGCTCTTCCCCGTGTCGTTGGTGGGCTCCTTTTTTCGACTGTCTCCTCCTGCTCTTCGTTTTTTTTCAGCGGAACTTTGTCGTTCGTTTCATGATCCCAAACAAAGGCGCAGCTGTTTATAAATATTTTGTCGAAGGCAAGCGAAACTTTGTCCCCTTTTTGTCGATTTTCTTTGGCACTGTTCCACAGTTTTTTTCTGATTTCTCGAATTCTCGGAGAGAAATCTTCCCCAATGGCATATTTCGTGTCTTTAAGTTTAAAACCTTGCTTCAGTATTGCTGACTTGTTACGGGCATCCAGGAGTTTAAAAATTACCGGTCTATTCTTATTAGCCTGCGGCCTGCCTAACCGGTGAATACGTTCAAAGGCAACTGGATCGAGCTTTAGGGTATCTTGAATGATACTTTTGTTGACAGCCTGCTCCAGAGTTTCGGTTCATTCTTCTTCATCTTCTGGTAGTCCATAAACAATTAAGTTTGATCTCCTGCTTCTGTTCTCAAGATCATCTATCTTTTTTTCCAGTGATTCTATTACGTGATTCATGCGAGAAATCTCAGTTTGACAAGACTGCACTTTAGTTTCTAGAAGTGTTGTAGTAAGCTGTGCAATGCACAAAATGTATGGCACATCATCAAGCCCCCAACATGAAAATGGATCGGATGAATATCTGGTGAACATCCTCTAAATGTCCATTAAACGCCACATGTGGGCATAATGTGAGCATTATATGGACATCCACTGTGATCAAAATTACAGTTGTATGGACATCACATGGACGTAATATGAGCATTTGTGAACATGATATGGACATCTGATATCTCGTTGAGAATATTATACGAATATCCACTGGATATGGCTTGGTTGGCTGGGATATTGGGGCATCAACCAGTGCCTCCGAAGTGCGAGAAAAGCGTACTAACCACTCCTCCAAGCCAGCTCGTTGGTTTGGAACGAACAAACGCGCCTGTAGTGAATGCGGTGTTGTCTTAGAAACGTGCTGTAGAAAGTTGTACTGCGGTGCATATCGGTAATTGTGAGCATGTAAATTACAGAAGTCGCAGTTAAGCGAGTAGCCAAGTACGTTTCCGCTACATTTCTTCTGCGCTTGGCGTAAGGACGACGTCACCTTCCATCAGATGGCGGAATATGATTCAAAAATAGATTTTTTTTGCTGACATGCCTTACATTTTTTTCATCTGAGAAACATTTTATCAGCTTCTTTGCTTTTTTGTTGTTCTGTTGGGTTTTATAAAACATAGGCAACCGAGGCCATCATGCGCCAGCACATTATATTGGAAAAGATTTTTGTTGTGTATTATGGGAATATAAAAAAAATCATCCACATATTTGCCACTTATTCGTGTAATGCAGGGGTTCAGAAAAAGTCCGTTAAACAACACACAAATTGGTTTGCAATAATCCTGTGCTGACTACGAATTAGCAAGGATGTACAAATAAATGAGGGCATGGTTAGGCTATGTACGCTGTTTCATGACGTCGCTTGATGAAGAAAAAAAGGGAAAGTGGCCCAAAAGAGAACCTAACATACAACATAAAAGAAGCTTGCACCCAGAATAAGGAAACCTGTGCTTCCATACTACACATGAATATTTCCCAGTGGTAACAAGGTGAAAGCAGTGGGCTCCCATGCGGATGTTCCCCCGCAGACATCCATTTAATACTATCATAACTACAGACCACCAAAATTTATTTGTTAGGTCAATCTGGCCAAACAATGAACGTTTAAGAACATGAAAAAGCAAGCTAAATATACTTAGCATGAACAGCAGATGATTTTTTAATCTGGGTTCCGTTCTAAAAACAACTAAAAGCCTAAATAAATGGCAGCGTCAACAAATTTCCAACGAGCCTGATGCACAAAATGACCGGACGTCAACGGCTATGCAGCAGACAAAATTAAAAGTTTATCTCAAACGTCACGCTTACGCAATGCATTTTACGCAAAGATACGGTACAGTTCCTACGCATAGCTGCAAAAATTACCACGCACGAATAAACTGTAGGGCAAGGAATTTGATGAAATGGCGTTAAACGGCCTTAAATTTGACAGAGCACACATAGTAGAGCTCTTAAGCAGCATGCGGCAGTACTCTGCAACATTTGTTTCGTGATGTGCACAATGATTCTCGGCGAGCAATGTTCAGCGCAGCTTCTCTTCCTAGGATATAAGGAAAGAGCGGCCTGCCGCACTGCAGATCTTGGCACTTAGGTACTTAGAAACGTCAAGGCCTGTGACCCCTCTTCCATAACATTTCCTTTGTAAAATGGGAACCAGCATGCATGAAGAAAAAGGACTGCTTACCATTCGAGGAAAGTTCGTGGTAGTTCTGAGCTGCTCTACGTCTCTACATCAAGGCGACGCTCGTCTTTTTCACTAACGCCGACTTCAGGACAACGCTTGCTACATTGCAAATACATTCTGCCGCATGAACACGCGCACATAATAACTTCGCCCGTGCTTTCTGACTTCAAGTCTTTACAATATGAGCGAGCGCCGCCCTTTCTGCCACGCTAGAACAAGGAAACGTATTCGGAAGAGCGGCTGCTTCTGTCCTGATACGCCATATACAGTACTTGTACAGCAATGAACGAACCTAAGCACTTTTCCAGCTATAAATGCACACTAAAGCACTACGTTAACAACTAAAAACACTAAAGTTCACTACAGTACCTCGAAAAACGTGGTCAAAAACACGTTCTCGTAATGGGCTGAAGCGCCGCATACCACGACACCACGACATCATGACTAGAGATGGGCCGCCCAGGAGCGAGCCGGATCTTTTGAGCCACTCTTTTAAAAGAGCAAGTGATCAGCCGTGGCTCAGTAAAAGTGAGCGGCGGCTCTTTTGGAGAGCCCGTTCAGTGAGCCGTGCCGAACCGCTTCGTCGGAGCTCGTTCTTCTGCCGGGCGCCATTTGCGCGCCATCTATTAGGCTCTGACTGAAAGGTTTGGCACGGCTCACTGAACGAGAGAGAACCGGCTCTCCAAAAGAACGGCTCTCACTGAACAGGTCGCCACGGCTCACTGAACGAGAGAGAACCGGCTCTCCAAAAGAACGGCTCTCACTGAACAGGTCGCCACGGTTCACTGAACGAGTGAACCGGCTCTCCAAAAGAACGGCTCTCCAAAAGAACCGGCTCGCTCTCATTGAACGGGTCGGCAGGGAGAGCCGGTTCTTTTGGAGAGCCGGTTCTCTCGTTCAGTGAGCCGTGCCGACCCGTTCAGGGAGAGCCGTTCTTTTGGAGAGCCCGTTCTCCCTCGTTCGGTGAAGTGTGCCGACCTGTTCAGTCAGGGCCGGGTCTTCTGGCAAAGTGTGTATTGCTGGGCGAGTTGGTTGCGATACATTCCGAGCAAAAGAGCGCTCGCAGAGCGCTCTATGTGTTGTCCCGCGCTGTTGTGTCTTCCTTGTTCTCGACCGCTGTCTGCAAGCGCTGTTTCGCTCAGAACGTCTCTTCTGACAAATCATTGGCAAAGGATGGCGCCGTTCATTGACAGCCGCTGTTCGAGCGATGTCTCACGACTTCCACCGACTGTGCATCGTGAGCTGGTGCAACACTTCGAAGGTAGTAGTAAAAATACCTATGACACTAATATTTTACTAATGCATATGTCGTTTTTTTTGAAAGCGAAATAACTGGACTTCATATAAGAGGTTACAGTGTAACCTGTATTATGCCGACTAGTTGTTTGGCTTTCATTGAAAAAAAAACGATATATTCATTAATAAAACAGCCGTGTAGTAAATTTATGCATGGTCTTTTCCTTTCTTCGGAGGGAAACAGGGCCTCTCCAGGCAGTGCTTGAAGATTGGGCGATTGACGAATGCAAATGCCGAAGACAGGAAATATATTTGCATAAATGTACAAAGGCAAACTGAGTTACAGAATAGAGTCACAAAGACGGTTGAACTAACTGCAACTAAGAAAATTCTACACAGAGAACACACACTACAAGACAGTACTTATCGACCCACGTGTTAAAGCATAGGTGCTTGCAGAATTACTAGCCACTGCACGGAGCCTCTAGCTAAAGTCTGAACGGTTGGGCACGGCTCACTGAACGAGAGAACCGGCTCTCCAAAAGAACGGCCCACTCAACGGGTCGGCAGGGCTCCATTGAACGAGAGAACCGGCTCTCCAAACGAACGGCTCTCACTGAACAGGTCGGTACGGATCACTGAACGAGAGAACCGGCTCTCCAGAAGAACGGCTCTCACTGAACGGGTCGGCACGGCTCACTGAACGAGAGAACCGGCTCTCCAAAAAAACGGCTCACTCAACGGGTCGGCAGGGCTCCACTGAAAGAGAGAACCGGCTCGCCAAAAGAACGGCTCTCACTGAACGGGTCGGTACGGATCACTGAACGAGAAAACCGGCTCTCCAGAAGAACGGCTCTCACTGAACGGGTCGGCACGGCTCACTGAACGAGAGAACCGGCTCTCCAAAAAAACCTCCGCTCACTTTTACATAACCACTCGTTCTTCCGAAAGAGCGGTTCAAAAGTCAGGAGGGGATGGTCCCTGCGCTGTTCGGGGAAGTGGGAGTGAAAGGAGGGTAAGTGCTCGCCACACGCCACGTCACGATGGAGAGGGTGTTAGAGTGAGCGAGGGAGCCAGGCTAGACGGATGGGGCGGTAGCAAGGGAGAGAAAAAAAGAACTAGAGACGTGCTGGAAGGAGCCGGTCCAGACGGGTGAGCCGGCAGCATGCGGAAGGAAAAGAAAAAAGGTCACTGCGCCGCACTTGGGGAGAGAAGGAGTGGAAAGGAAAGAACCACAAGTCACTCGCTCATGAGCGACCCGATCACCCTTACAGATTTAAGTGAGCCGGTGAGCCGTTCAAATGAGCCGGTTCATTTCAGTGAGCGTAGCCGTTCCGAGCTGGTCACTGAAGTGAGCCGTCTTGCCCATCTCTAGCCATGATGAACAGGCTGAGAAAAAAAAGTCAGCAAAGGGGCGACGGTACCGGTGGCCGCCTAGCGGCAGAAATCCAGTTTCGATTTCAGTTTTCACTAACAATGTGTACGGGAGCTGGAATACTTTTGCAGCATCGGAGCAACATACACAGCGTTTGCTAACAGTTGCCACTTATGAAAAATAAAAAGCGATAAAACATGCTATACTTCTTCGGATTGAAATGTTACCAATAATTGGCCCCCTTTCCGATTTTTTTTTTTACTTTCGCTCCATCAACTGCATTTCGATGGCGGCAAAATATATAAAAAAAATTGTAACCATGTCGTCGTCGAAAGAGCAGGGGAGCATGAAATGTATGGCAGGCAAAGCAAAGCAAATTCTAGGACGGCTCCCTCCCGAACAGATATCCTGGAATGCTCCCGAAGAAGTTGGGACGTTGCTTTCGGGTGGGGTTCCTTCATTAGTTCGACGTATTCGGCGGCAGTGTAGTTGACACGGGACAGGTCTAGTGCTGTCGTACGGCAGCGTTCGTGCGAACACGCGTAACATGGATCTGTAGCGTGGCCTGAGTGGCGGTGTTAGGTACTCTTTCATGGATGCGTCTTATCTGTTTGCCGTTTACTGCAAGCCGGGGCGTACGCGTCTTCTCAGCCTCCCGTAAGAACGCGCGTCGTCCTGGCGCCGCGGCTGTCGAGCGGGAAGACCGCTCGGCTTACGCGCTGCGCTTGTAACCCGAGCTATCTTCGAAGGTCCGCGCAGGGACGGTGACAGGGCACTCGTGGTGAGGTTGTTCAAAGAGGCGGGAAAGGGGCTGGAGAGTGTTGTGTTATATGTTGGATAGGCATAATGCCCCTAGCCCTGCAGCATTGCTCTTCATAAAATTAAATGATTGATAGCAACACATATCAAAGAGGGCAGAATGCGCACTGCAGGGTCGGATCGAAACCATCGAAACGCTCGACATGTGTTTCTGCGGTCAGGTAGACCTTCGGCTCCCCTTGACGCCCTCACGGCCCGCACAGCGTGCTTCCACTCGCAGTGCGCCGGTTCCGAATTCAGCGGGCGGACGGAAATGTTCGCTCAGGTTCTAGCAGTTGTAGCTCATGTTCTATGCCCGCTGCGCTGCGGTGCATAGACGATGTTCGCGAGTTTTCCCAGAACGGGAGCTGAAAGATCTTAATGTCTAAAATGCTCGTGTGTTGTACAATGCAAGTGCATGTTAAGGGGCCGCGGATTGCCGAAAATAGTATGGAGCTTTCCACTACAGCGTCTCCGATAGCCCAGGTTTAGCTTTCGGAAATGATACGCCCCATACCACTGGATTTACTTTTAATGGATTGCAAAGGCACCTCCTGCTACTCGTTCAGTCTTGGGGAGCTACGCACGTTGAGGCAAAAAAAATTTTGTTTTGCCCCCTTTGCACTTATACTTTCTCAAGCTCTTCTGTGGACTTAACTTCAGGCCTCCACAACTGCTTTTCTTTCAGTTGAAACAGTGGTTGCTTCAAGAAATAGTTAACTTTGATCCTTTTTCTTCTGCGTGATTGGTGTGTAAAGCAGAATGATTTGGCGCAGACAGTACTCCGAATGAAACATATTGTCGCAAGACGTTAAAGTAGTGATTTCTCTATTCACTACGATGCAGTCGTAAGTGCTTTGCCTTGATATGGGTTCAGTACATGATCACGTTATTATCAAAAGAACCAATGAGCCCCCACATTCAAGGCATAGGTATTATTCCAACAATTTTATTGGCATTTGTAATAAAATCAATCACTCACATTTTTTTAGGCTGCAAGAGAACCAATTTTTTCCTGTCGCTACATGCATGTTCTCTGCTGCGAAGACTTAAACCAGGCCTCAAAGTGAAATCCAAACGAGGGCATACTATCGCCACCATCAGCGCGTTTGTACTGCTTTCATAATTAGTTATGTTTTACCGCCATGTGGAATATTGCCTTAACAATCGCGTTGATGGATTAGTTAAAACGAGGATAAAATGCCGAACATGCATGTTACTGCTTCACATGTGCATGTGATGTGGTCAGAGGAACCACGCTAGCATACTTTTTTCCGTAAAGCACGCGAGCTAGGGCTATATTATCTGTTTTCTTTTTGCTTACTTTCTTCCTCATTTAGTTGGACATGCAGCACTGAGGCGAAGCCACCTTTACAGTTTTGAAAGGAACACTCTTGCACCTCGACGGCACCAAAAGGAGTATTAGGGCCACATGCACCCGTTCATGCAAACTTCTAAAATTCTTGGGTGCAATATGGGAGCATGTGTAATAGAAACTCCTAATTTGTAAGGTGTAAGGGTGTGCATGCAATTATGCTCCCTTAAAGGGTGTGAAATTTTTTACTGTGCATATAGCCAAATGCCAAATATTTCTGATACAGTCACTCTTCAATCGTATCTTGACATCTCTACTTGGTGCCACATCTGGTCTATGAAACTGAACGTTGTTAAGTGCAAAGCGATGAGAATAACGCGCACACTTAACCAGTCTTCATGCACGGACTTCCATATTAACTCTCCTTTAATTTCAGTGTATCTGATTATAAGTCTCTTGGTGTATATATTACCGCCAACATATAATGGCAAAACCAAATTGAACAAATTAATGTTCAATAATGTGCGTTTGCCATGATATGTTGTGTTAATATATACGCCAAGATACTTAAAATCAGATACAGAAGTTAAAGCAGAGTTATTCAGGAAATCCGCGAGCGAAGACTTGGTTTTTTCGCCGCAATTTTTTTCTTACATCTGTGTCCATAAAACTACTTTTTAAGTCTCTTGACCTCCCGAAACAAGAGTATGCCTGTTCTGCCTGGGATTCCCACACCAAATCACTCATAGAAGCCCACGAATCCATCCAAAATTGCTCTGCTCGTTTTATACTTTCTAATTACTCACGCTTAGCCAGTGTATCGCTGATGGCAAGGAGCTTATCAGGAAGAAGCAGGAAGATTATGCTATTGTCATTCAATCTGAAGCTGGTCTCACTGCTTTGACGGCGAAAAAAAACTCTGAACGCACTACTTCGAACTTCTTCCTCGTTAAGTTTGGTATTATTTATCCAGAATCACAATGAAGTTTTCTGCTTTCCATCTCAACGTTCGTTCAGTGTTTAATGTTTGATGACGGTTTCTACTTTTTTGTTCAAAGCATTCATCATAGTTTTGATGTTCTTTTATGAACCGACACCTGAACTGTGTATGAAACCGGCCTAATGAAACTTCTTGGCTATGAATGCTTCTACCTAAGTCGACCATATCGAGGGGGTCGCGTAGTGATCTATGCAAAATGTGTTTTTAAGGTAAATTTCCTGCTAGATTTGAGCCAATTCTAAAATTCTGTCAGCGAAAATAATGACAAAATGGTATCACTTGTGTATTGTCCCCCATCTGAAAACTGAACAAATTTCTGATCTTCTTTGACTACCTTCTAGAATCCTTTTGTTTAGAAAAATGTACTATTGCTGAAGGGGGCCTTATTATTGACATATCTGATGCTTCGAGTGTTAGCTCACACTTTGAATCTATTGTTTCTTCTAATGGTTTTGTAAATTTGATTTCCACACCTGCAAGGATTTTCTCTTCATGTAGTCGCACTATTGATTACTATATTGTTGTCGTCAGTGAACTCTGCTGGAACTATAATATGCGATCTCAGTGACCATTGTGCAATATTTGGGTCTTTGTCATGTGGAATTTTCAATAGTTCCGATCACTATCTCTTCTCCTACCACTGTATCTGTCCTGGATCCGATTCCGGCGCCGGCGTGAACCTATCCACTGCACAGCCACCGGATGTTTATGTTTGTTGCGCCGGCCTCCTCGGTGCGGCAGGCACACAAAATAAAGGATTAGTTTCGCCGCGGCTCGGCTCATTGGCGGTGGCCGTAACGATTCGCTCTTTACTTTCACACGCGCCTGTGTCTATAGTGACGGATCTGGCGCCCTGATGGTATCAATGACGATTCACTTTGTGAATTTCGTGAATGCGTGCATGCAAAAGACTTATCTGCCCGTTCTCGCATCTTCAAATCCATACAATGCATATGAGTTTATTACCATCTCTAAGGGTATATACACCAAATGTTTTCAAAGGAAAACAAAGGTCTCTAAACCAAAATTCGAAAGCATTGGATACACCTATTCACGAAAAATGAAACAAAAAAGAAAAACTTTCGAACGCTTTATGCCTGCTCCGGATGCTTTAGATCTGGAAGCTTTCAAATCATATCGCAATCAGCTAAATAAATAACTTAAAAGGGCCAAGCTGATGTTCCAGAATCGCTTACTAGTTAAGAACAGCAGCAATAACCCAAAATATTTTTGGAAAGTTTTCAACGACACATTTCTCACTAAAAGAGGAGATACTGCCTTAGGAGAGCTAATGATTGATGGACAGCCGACATTGGGAACTTACGTGGCTGAGAAGTTTAATGCTTTTTTATAAGATTTATGCAGTCAGGGTGCCCAACCCAAGATCTCATTTCTGCTTCAATCAGAGTTAGTGAGTGGATATCCTTTCAGTGTACATATGGTAATGAAGTGTTCACTATTAAATTGAACCATAAGTCAACCTCCAGCACTGATAATTACAGCTAGCAAATAAGACCTGTCAAATTTTTAGCAGATGTTACAGCTTCGTGCTATGTTTATATTTCAACTTATCGCTTTCGTCGGCGATATTGCCCCAAAGAATGGAAATGGCTGAAGTATCGGTAATTTTTAAAGGTGAAGAATAAATGAATTAGCCAACTATCGTCCCACTTCTGTTTTACCTGTGTTCTCGAAAGAGCTTGAAAAAATAATATTGAAAAGAGCGACTGCATTCTTTCATAAACGTTCATAATATCTTTATCGCAGTTAGGTTTTCGGAAGGGAATATCGACCGAGTCCACTTTACTCTTGCAAAAAAAGAATTATATTGCATAACATTAAAATGAAAAAAAAAAACGAACACTAGGACTTTTTATAGATTTCACCACGGCGTTCAACATCCTAAAATATAACATTCTATTATACAAATTGGAAGCTCATGGTAATCGAGGATCATTGCCTTGAGCTAATATCGTCTTATTTAAGCCAGCGGAAGCAAGTTGTATTTATTGATGGTGCTAAATCCTGTGATACAACCATTCATTGTGGCGTACCTCAAGGGAGTCTTTTCGGCCCCTATTTAATGTTGATATTAATGATCTAATTCAAATAGATGATGAACCCGATTATATTTTTTATGCTGACGACACTAGCATATCTTTCAATGATTGCTCTTCCCTAAAATTCATAAAAAAGTGTAACCTTACTCTCAGCGTATTGCATGAAAGGTTTACCGTGAATGAGTCAACAATAAATACTCGCAAGTCTAGCGCTGTACTGTTTCGACCTGTAAACTACATATCCAACAATATTAAATTGACCTATCCCCTTATCCTTGGTGATAATTGCATGCACCTAGATGAACAGCATAGGTCCCTTGGCGTTGTCTTCGACTGCACCATGAGGCGGAGTGAGCATCTAATTACATCGTAAAAAAACTATCCTGGTCAGTTGGCTTTCTTTCAAGATGCAGATTACAGTTTCCCACACGCTTAAAACTACCCGTTTATCATGCGTCATTTCACTCCTACTTGAACTAATGTCACCTGGCTTGGGGAATAACATCAAAAACAAACCGCAATAAATTATTTGTGTTACTGAAAAAGGCGACAATGCATGTAGCTGGAATCTGTTTCACAGCCCACACCCGCCCTTTCTTTCTTGAATATAACATTTTATCAGTTAAAATTCTGCACAAGTATCAGCTAATGTACTATCTTACGTTTTCATTCCCCATAGTGAGTGAATTTCTGAAATCCCTAGCGAAGCTTTCACTGAAAGAGAAAGTTATTTCTATAAGGTCTAGAAAACAATGAGCGGTCTCTATTAGTAGGACAAGCTATGCATATCAGATACAACACTTTCTTATGCCAACCAATTTAAACAAATACAAACCATACGGTACTATGCACACACCTTACGCCCCAAAGAGTTTAAAATGCATGTTGTAGAGATAAATACGTAGAAGTATACATCGACAATTTTTTTTCTCTTCACTGCAGCCGTAAGAATAATTTTGTGTCATTTTATCATATCCTTAGCAGTACGCGCTTTGGCTAAGTTGCATCCCGTCTATGTGTTGATTTGTCTCGTGGCGGACTACGTGCTGCTGCCTACCATGCCTGTGTGTGGTACCTCAGACATATTAGAGCTGCTGATTTGCAGCTTGTCGTTTGGGGTCCCTTTTCCTTGTATTAGGAAGGGAGTAAAGATTAAAGAAAGCATAAATAACGCATTGAATTTCCCTGATATTTGCTTATGCTCCCGTATTTCTTGTTCATGTCTTTTCCAGAAAATATATTCCGCTGGTGAATCCTCAGTTCAATCGCTTTGAATTAATGTAATTTTTGCATAGCATACCACCGTTTAAAAGTTGGCGTTTCAAATTAGCAGTACTCATCATTATTCTGATTCATTTTTCCAAAGGCTTGCACGGACTGGAACCACCTTCCCGCCTCCGTCGTGTCCATCACTGCACCCGAAGCCTTGAAGTCTGCTGTGTACAATCATATTATTTCATCTTCTCTACTACACATATATTTCGTTATTCGCCCACAACTCTCTGTAACGACTATCGGCCCTGAGAGTAAATACACGAAATTAATGTAGTGACATCTCTGTAGAAGGTGCAGGTCCCAGTCAAGAAGAATCCTTGTGGCTTCTTGTTTTTTTCGCTGCCATCTGTACACATATGGATGCAAATGTACTAAAAACTGAAAACAGCCGGGTCAGGGCTGTCCGCTCGAGCACTGAATCTCCGTTACCGATAGGCCGTTCATATTTTAATCGCCTCTCTGTCAAGGCTCAATGGCGGAGGCGTCACCCAGGAGCGAGCGTTTCGTCCTGCTACTAACGGATGCACCCCACCCACAGCTCTTCAGCAAGTGCCCCTTCTGTGGTGAATTTGGCCATATTTTACGCGGTTGACAGCGACGACTTTTCAGACGGGAACAATTTGGAGTAGGAGAGGGGATAAAGAGATTTAAATGTCTTGTAAAATCCCGCTTAAAGGCAGTCAGGTCCCGTGGCTTTCGGAAGTGGTAATCGATCAATTGCGTCCAGTTTACCCAATGTTAAAGGACCACATATTACCGCGCACTCCTTGACACCCAGCGTGCTACATGAACATCACCAACAGTGCTTGTAGTGGCAGCAGGAAGACAGCTGTAGTGATTTGCAAACTCCGTAAGTATTGCGTCTGTACTTGTGACCAGTGCACCACCATAGTAGAGCTCAGAGACTCGCTTGGCAGCCACGTGCCGACGCTCATCAAAGAAGGCCGTTCTAGTTGGCTCCTCAGAGTGCAAAGTGCGATTGCTGCGGGATCATACATGGGCCGCCCGAAAAGTTTCTGCATCGAACTTTTGGAAACGACACTTTAGAGTGGCAATTTCCTCTGTGTACAAGCATGCAGCCTCTCATTCATGTTCGTGTATAACCATAGAGGCTCTGAAACAATCGTTTCTCTTCACCACATATAAGGTAAGGCCTCACGGAGCCAGTCTCAAAAGCCAAGCCTAGAACTTCTTGCTTAAATCTTTCCCAAGAGGCAAATAATAGAACTCTTATGTGCAAGGAATATTTCATAGATATTCTGACTCGCTGCTTAAAGTCAGCCTCGTTTAGCAATTAAGTATTAAGCCAGCATAGTGCCCACAGGGGCTGAAACGTGGGACGGGCGCATTTTCCAATCCGCGCAATGACCATGGTATGATCGGAAAAAGAAACAGGCATGACAACGCACGAAATTCGCCTTTTAAGGAGATCTGCGGAAATTTTAATCCCATCCCGACATGAATGTGAGGACTCTCTAATTGATGCTATGTGGGGGAAAATCTGGCATCAATTAAGCCTGCCCTCTCAGTGATAGCTGATAAAATACTCTGCTCTTTTTGGCGATTTCGCTATGCCCTCTACGGTCGAGTGGGTCACCCATACCGATCACCGCCTAGAAGATTTCAAATATCCCGAAAGAAAACTGCTCGTTTCGCCCGATTGTTGGAAGCATACACTTAGATGAACTTCCCCGACCCTATATGCAGCCAAAAATCACATGTCTGGCGTCCTTCTGTGTCAACCTGGCACATAAAACATGGGGACTATTTTTGAAGAACAGAAAGCAACCCACCGAAAGGCCCAAAGAGTGGGACACACATACATTGTTATCTGTAAAGAATCGCCGCAGGGCCACCTCTGTATGCAATGTACTTTCTATCTTAGTCTCTTGAGCAGCCATAATGTCTAGCCGACAGCCAGGAAACAATCGGCGCAACTGTGCCTGTTTTTGCCTTGACCAGGGCCCACAGATATTGATTGCTGCGACGATCCAGTGCTGAAGGTTCGCCACGGTGAGGAACAAGCACTTAAGCCACAGCCGTTCTCCCTGCGTGTTAAACTGCCAGGCTCTAGCGATGTGCTCTGGATATAGTCTCCATCAACTGTCATCGTTCCGTGATACACTTCAAATGAAAGAGGACGCGGGGACTTGCTCGAGGGCGCCCCGAGTCAGTGTGCCCACGAAATCGGAGCGCGCATGCTAACATATTCCCCTCCGCATCAGTCACATTCATCACACGAGATTTTTTCATCCGAGAGTGGTGACTTATGGCCAGAATAGTGGCTCATGTGCCGCTAGCTCACAAAGCCAACCCTACGCGCCCCATAAGTTGAGCTCCTCCTTCTCCTTTTATATTACTCCTCCCTCGTCTGAAAGAGAGACGCCAGTAATCTTCAACCATTGTCCACTTAGTGAGTCCTACGCTCAAGCCCAGCTTCTCGGGGTACCGCCTGTTATTCTGCATCTTCTTTTTTTTATTTATCACCCAGCTTGTTCAAGGCCAGCTAATTGTGCGACCCCTATTAGCTCCATTTTTTGCTGGGGTGCAAGAAAAAGAAAGAACCTGGACCGCGGATAATGCTGCGTACGCAACCCGTCTCCGTCCGACTTTGAGTGATGATTTGTTAAAAAGAACTGCAAGTCTGCATACCACACAACAAATGGCGGAACATTCCATACGCTCCGCAAAACATCGAGACGACGATGCCAGTTACGGCTGATAAATACAAGCTGTTGCTACGATAACCAAGCCGCAGCGCCCTAGAGGCCTGGCAGTTGTTGTCATTAACAACATCATGTGTGAAGAATGAGGTAAATGTATATATACGGGACGAGAGAACCTGTATCACGAACAATTGAGCGCCTGGACTGCCGTTAGGTGGAAAGTGCATCAAACGAAAAATGGAAGCTTGACTGTCACGACAAACATATTACTTTGAGTTGTGGACAATTTAGACAACCTAAACGCCTAGTTAATAAGTCCCTGTTTGCGGTTATTACACGTTCTATAGCGTACGAATGATTTCTTGTATGAACATAATTTATTTCTAGGTCAAAATTTTTTCTGTCTACATCTAATGTATGCAGATCAGAAACGTTTTCAGAAGCAGCTGGAGCATTGTCATATCGGCTAATCAGAAACACGTGTCATAAGCTTGAAGCCCAGTTAAAGCACGAAAACCTCAAGCACAGAGAAAAGACTGCCTATCTATAGCAGGACAGGTGTTACAAGATGCTGTCCCTATCATGCAGTGGATGTCTGAACAGTACTGGCGACCGTATAAGCATTCGTGAGAACCTGACGTTGCGGAGACTGCACACGTGGACCAGTACTCGCTGCTAGTTCACGGCATTTCGCACCTCTGTGCAACCTCAGTCACCGTGTTTGTTTCATTTCTTCGCAACGGTCAAAAAAGAAAATATTCCGCGCACCACTTACGAACGGCAGTTCGATGCTGTTCCTTTTAAGCAGACCGCTGGGACACGGCGTGTGTTTCCTGCGCTCATACTGTGTCATGGTGGTAGCTTGTTCTGCGTGTAAATGATTGAATGACACCATTTTCGTGTATCCAATTTCGTGCGAGTTTCCGTCGCATACAGTAAGTTAGATGCGCTTACATAGGAATTGTGCTTGCATTCACACGATTATACGTCGACGCTCTTCATTGCATTTGTGTGTGCATGGCTGGGTGCGCGTGCGTGCGGAATCGTCGAGTTTAATCCTTGCAGTGGCGCAAAACACGCGGTGCTCCCAGCACGCTCGCCGGAACAGCATGAGCCACCCCCCTCCCCCTACCGCCCTTTTCTCTCCCCTCCCCTGACTCCCCGTAACCGATCGCCAGCGTAGCTCTTGGAAAATATTACAAATCTCGTCCTACCGACACACCCGCTCAAATTCTTGGCGCTTCACATTATCGTGCCTCCCTCCCCCCTCGTCATCCATTTAATGCTGCGAATCGTGTGCCTTGTTGTCATAGGCTTTTTAGGAGGAAAACTTTCAGAGAGTTCTGTCCGAAGGGTACGGTGAAATTCAATCCAGTTTCGGTTCAACGCAATTCCCAAATCTTGCTTATTAATTTTCAAATCAGCGCCGCCGGGTACCCAACGGTTTCCATTTGGTACACGTTCTAACGTGGCCTGGTGCTCGTTTCTTTGAAGAGAAATGCTTGGAAAATGGTGTTTCACCTAACCATGTGAAACACTTTGCTCCATGGCGCTGTTTGATGCAAGGCTGCCCTTGAGCGATAAAACTTGCCATAGGCAAAAGAAACCATTCCTAAGAAATGGATACGCAAGTTTCTTCACTCGATGTGTCATCGAAAGCCAAAAAAGACGCAATGAAAACTATTCTACGCCTATACGACAAGGACCCGCCAAGGGCAAACACGCGTGTGCAATCCATACGTTGAAGGCGTCAGCGAAACCTTGCCTAGTATGCTCAAAAAGAAAGAGTGCAACCTACACACACGGCGGCCGCCATTATCGAACGCCTTCTCCACCGCCCCAAGGATTTGTTATCCCAAAGGAAAAGCCCAAGGCGTGGTATGCAAAATCCCCTGTTCCGAGTGCTTGGCGTCGTAGGTTGGAGAAACCAGCAATTTGACGGAAAGGGTGAAGCAGCACAAAGCTTATGTCAGGCAAATGAACAGAGAGAAAAGTGGGGTGACCGAGCATTTCGGATTGACTTCGAAAGAACCATTGTGATGAAGACCAAATCAAACCTGTGCGGGAGGCTCCTACTTGAGTCATGGCACATTTCACAGACGCGGGCGAATGTTAATCGTTCCCTGGGAACCGTCCCTTCTTTTTATTCTCACTGTTTATGTTCCGTAAACCGCGGTCGACCATGTGTGGGCTTGAAAATCCTCTGCAGCCAGCCCGCAGTCATACCAAGAAGTAGTAGTAGTGGTTTACTTCAAAAAATACAAATAGGAAGCTAAATATGTTGCCGGTCGCGGCGATTAGTATCTAATATCTCAAGCACCGAAGCTGCGGCTGGCGGCATTTAAGGAACAGGGAGAGGATAGCGGCGGACGGAAAGGAGGTGGAGAGCTTTGCACACTATTTACAAAATGCAAAAAGTAACAAGTTCGAGCTGCTCGTGCGCGTGTGCCTAGGCGCTGTTGCAGATATTTAGAACCCGTGTCAATTCGCTGCATATTCAAGGCCGCGTGCAGGTAGCGTCCAGTCGCTAATGAATCGAGCGACCGGCACATTTCTTCAGTGGCCGGGGTGGAGCGCCCAGCCGCCTTGAAGAAGAAACTGAGCCAGTTTTGAAACCTCACGTTACCCTACAAAAACTAATTTGCTTGGCATTCATTTGCCACTCAAACTAAAATCATAATCAACAACATTGTACTAGGATTTCACTCTGGATTGCTGCTTTGGGTAAAGGCATAGTTTCCTACCGACCAGATGGCAAACTTGTCAGAATAGTTCGCAACATGCCGTCCGATGAAATTGTCTACATCGTCCACATACATCATTCTCTACATACATCTTTGATATTACTGACGGAATTAGTAGACACTACGGCAATAGCAAATCCCTTATTATCAACGGCCAACTATCGAATCATCAGAGGCACTTTACCAACCTAGAAGAAATGCTTTGAAATACCTGGGTACGAACTGTTACATTAGACAAATTAGCTACTGCGGACAATTGCGTACTGAAACAAGCATGATACGCAGCACCAGGTTTGCCGCCTAGATTGCTGGGGTACTTACAGTATTCCCTTCAATACATTCGTGGTGCACTTTCACCACATCGCCGAAACTTTCGAAGAGGTGTCTGCTTTTGAGGCTAAAACATGCGCGCTAAAATGCAATGATAAATATATGTTGTTAATATCTGCAGGTGATGATGCAAGAACCATATACAAGTATCGTTGACCGAGCTCTAAGTATGAGCGTCAGGGAGTCACGCATCTCAGTATTTGAACAGAAATACCTGGAAATTTTGTTGCTTGGTAATGTTGAAACGCTCTTAATTCCACCATCGATCTTGCGGTAAGAGTATGAGCTTGCAATAATAAATTTAGCTGTCAAGTAAAAGAGTCTCCTGTTTATAACCTCCTCTGTACAGGGACTTACGTTTTTAAGTGCCGGACGTTAAAAAAATTCCAATGCGCAAAATTCTGGCCTAGTCAAGAGCAAACACCGCTCACAGGGTAGAATATTATTGCCTAAGTTGTTTCATATTTAAATTAAACATCGGTACTTGCCTGTATTTTGTGGAAATAGCGAGAAACTGCTTTTGGCTACGAGTGCAGTTTTTGCATATGTGAGCCAAGAAGCCGGTCTCACAGACTGCACCATCTGCCGGATGAACATGTAACTCACAAGCGACGGCTTATTAGTTATTATTGTGTGCAGGGCTGTTGGTGTCACATTTTCACTGCGGTATTTAGTAGCAGAAGCAGTGATGTTTCCTGTGATATTAATTCCGGCGGGGAGACGAACCCCATCTTCGAAGAGAGCGTGCTACTCGCATCCACCGAGCCGAAACGTCGTTTGCCGCGCCGTCCGGCAGATGGCGTAGCCTGTGAGACCGGCTGCTTGGCTTGCGTCTGCAAAAGCAGTACTCGTAGCCGAAAACAGTTTCTCGCTAATTCCCCAAAATACAGGCAAGTACCGATGTTTATTTAGATCTCAAAGAATTTAGGCAATAACTTTCTACCTTTTAAGCGGTGTTTGGCCTGTATTAGGCTAGTATTTTGCGCATAGGAATTTTTTTTAAAATCCGGCACATAAAAACGTATATCTATGTATATCCCATAGTGGGCCCGCGCGTTTTTTTTTTTTAGCAGCGTCGCTCTGATGGGGCCACTTGATTAAACTGCGCGCTCATACGGCATGACTCAACGTCCCCAAAGCAACCAACCAAAGCGTAGACGCGCGCATAGCCAAACAGACTGACAGAGGGCGCCACGCGTTCCTTGCCAGTACTGAGAATGATGAATAGAAAAACAGCGTAGGAAAAGGTTCCCTACGTTGAAATGTAAAATACTTTATATTTCTTTAAAGAGGGGACATTACACTACATAAAACTCCCAGAGTTCGCCGATATATTGTAAATTAGGGCAGCGGTGAGTAATGGAGTAAGGTCTTGCGGGGTATTTTTCACGACCTCGTCATAGGCTCCATCCTATAATATCTCATTGCCCATGGTAAACGCAATATTTAAGCCACGCCTATGAAACCCTACGGACAAAAAAAAAAATGTGAGAGGCATTTATACCTGAGAGAGGAAGCTCATCTGTCACTGTTATGCGTGTAGCCGTTCCGTTACGCGCCGTCGGCTGTCGCGAGATGGCGCGACCGATTTTCAAATGCGCATGAGGGGCAATCCCAGGGAAATCGCTGGCAGCCAACTTTCGGCTCCCAAACGCTTTTGTTCCTACCTAAAGAAAACCTAATTTTCACGCTGTTTTCGCCACGATTCGAGATTCGAAGGTGCATGCAGCCAATAATAGCTAGAAGCATGCTACGCGTAGAATCTTTCTTTATGTAGTTTCATGGAAAAGTAAACGCCACTTTTCGCCTCCTGTTAAATCTTCCTTTTGCCAACGGGGCTGCGAAGGTCGGAGCGTATGGCGATATACATTACTACGCCAGTTCGTACTCAACGCAAGTTGCACTCTCGAGTGAAATCACTGCGTATATATCACGCCGCAGTTGAACCACTTATTGGAGACTGCGGCGCTGGCGCACCCCACCGATGATGCTGGTGTCTTGAACGATGGCTGCTGTGTTCAATCGTGATGCACGTAGAATGTATCTTGCCCTCTACAGGCGCAGTGTTTTTCAGTATAAAGTTGTGTTTGTGGATTAAAAAGCACACAGACATTAAGGTGTTTACGTTTTTTTTATTTTGGAAAGCGGGAAAGGTTCCGAAACACAGCCGAAAGCGAGCGACCTTATGTGCTCAGTATTGCGATGCTTCGGCTACTTAACGTGATGCCCTCATGGCAAGTTTCCTTTATTCTTTTTTTTATTTTGAATAGGGCATCATCTGTGAATGCACTCTGGGAAAGAGGGCATGCTGGAAGCTCCTCTCCCACAGGTCTCAAAACCTAATAACAGATGCATGAAACCCCAAGAACGGAAAATGTTTATCGCGGAATGTTTTTCTCCCGAGTCCAGACGCAATTACCCTTCGTGTGCAATGTTACCGAGGGCAAGAGTACAAATCCTGAGGCCCGTCTGCGAATTCTCGCGTACATGAACATTCAGCACGCACCTTGGAAGTCTTAACGAGAGTTTAAACCCATGCTACTGCCATTTTCTCGGGCAGTCCTTAACTGAGGCAGAGTCCAGTGGGCATTCAAATGAAGTGAAATACGCCTTCAAGACGGTCACAAGTTTGGCAGAAAACGAACGTCTCCTTGGTATGCAGCTCATAAGTGCTGGCCGTAAAGGCGAGACATGCATGACGCCTAAACAATAACTACCTTCCTCGCTTTCTGTCTCCACTTACTTGGCCTGGGCAACAAAATAAGCACGGAAACCCTGGACACAACAATGTTCCTGCCCGATAGGAACGCATACTCGAGCGCCAGTGAAACTCGGATGTCCCGCGGAAACACCGAGCATACAAGACCCTGCACACGGCAGCACAAGGTTCGCCGCGCCTAACTAGACTCGTAAAATGTTCAGGCCCTTTTGAAAATACACGCTAAGGCGGGGCAATGACCCTAATAGCCGGTGGGAGGAGCAGCCAGCACGCTGTGTAGCCAAGAATGCGGACGGGGTGGGCGCGTTGCATACACGGAACAGGAGCAGCAGGGGGTGACAGCCGGGTGGAGTTCACTATGAAGAGGACGCCTCGTCAGAGGACGCCGACTGGCGGCCTCCCTTCTTGTGCGTCTGGGCCTTCTTCAGCGTCTTCACGTCCAGGTCGCCGTAGTAGTTTTCACTGCACACAGAGAGCAAGCACACCGTTAGCGACGACGGCAACCTCGCGAAACAGGCAACGGCGAAGAAGACGTAAAGGGAAGAGAAACGGCCTGCGTTCGTAGATTAGTGCGTTCTAACCGCAAAGGGGCAGTCTCACTGAAAACGGAGCCGTTATTATAAAGGGCCAAAACATAAAACACGGCTGTCGCTGTCATCAGCCGCTTTGAAAAGCAATTCTGTGTTTTTGTTGCGGATCTCCGAAGCTAGAATACACTTCCATTCACTTCTGAAACGGATGCACATCACGAGCGTGAATCGAATGCCGGCCAGCAAACGTCAATAATGTCGCAGAACGCCAAAAGAAATAGATTTTATACTGAGAACAAAAACTTGATCGACTTGCCCTTAACGTGTTTCTAATCCTGTGCTCCCCACTGGGCACACTTCGTTGCAACTGACACTTCGGAAGCGAATCCTTCCCGCAAATGGTCTCTCTCGTGTAAAGATTGGAGCCAAAGGAAACGAGAAGTGAGAAAATAATGATACCCCGACGACATAATTTAAGCTTGGCTCGCAACACCATTCCTTCAACTCCAATAACAGTGCTTTTCTAAAGGGCTGCTCAATTTGCCGTACGGAATGCTGTGCGGAAAATTGCGAGACGGACGTTTAACCACGTTTCGCCCTATAATCTGAGGTCGTGAAGTGTGCGCAATGAATTCGTGGACGTATTAACTGCAATATTATTTATGAAATTTAAAAAAAGGGGGCGGTCTGAAACCGGTTGATACACGAGACTATTTAATGCTTTGTTATAAATATCACAAGGAGATACCAGCGACCACCTACTATGGGATAAACTTGTGAAGTGATGTTTAAGAAACGGCGGTTCATATCACATAAAGTGCTATACACTACAGCATGCAATAGACGGAATTTCAGATCGCTCAGTGACTATTTTGTTTCCACGCGTATCGCGATCTAACATGGTACCGAGCAAGGCGCGTTGTAGCTTTGCGGACACAAGCTTATAAATCGAAGACAACAGAGGACCAGACCAAGTGAACACGACACAGCTCTATTTCCAGGTGATGGAAAAGGAACTTGTGTCCAGCATGCAAGGCATTATGGCGACCCACCCTAGCAGACGCCGTATTCCTGTCACTTAATTTCGGTCGGTAGGGGTCTTGCGGTCTCTTCGTCCTTTATCTTGCAGTTCGTTTAGCTCGGTTTAAACGAGTCTTGTTTGCTTTTCCTTCGTGATTTGCATTTTACCTCGGTGTGCATATTTTAAAGTGAAATTAATTGCGCCCTGTGCAAGTTGTTTATTTGTCTGCGGTCTTCTGTCTTGTGTAAAACACATATGCATTCTAAGCGGAGAGAAAACTGGGAGAAAGAGGAGCGCCCAGAAAACACAGCTGTCGGCTCAATTATGCAGTCTCCGTAAGATGTACGGACCAGGAACTTTTGCCCACGTTAAACCGGTCAGCAGCTGTTTCGTAGCCAGCGAAATATGAAAAACTCCTCAATTCCAAGATGTCAGGCAACCATGAAGCCAGGCAGGCAAGCAGGCCCGAGACATATAGGCTGGGCGCAGAAAAAACAGGGCACACATCTTCAAAGCGACCAGGCGTGCTTCTCGAAGGCGACCTGACCGGCATCGCAAATCGGAGCCACCATGGCCGAGAAAAACGAAAGCGAAAGAGGCTAGTGAAAACAAGAAATACTGGCCCGGGATAACCCGCCCGACAAGTGTCCTTTCTTCGTACATATATATCCTGGCGGCGTTTCGCGTGACGTAATGGCGTAACGGGTTCGAAGCGGTCTCCCGTTGCCGCAGCTGGCTGTTGGCACGGGACCAGGATGACTATGCGAGAGAATCCGCTCTCTCCTGGAACACGCCCAAGAAATGTCTTCGCCTTGTTTCAGCGCGTGCCACAGATTACGCGCTCGATCGGAGAGCGCCCTGCCTTCAGCACCGACTCGCGCCCCCCTCTTTGCCGCTTCTCAAGTCCGTTGCGCAACCGATGGGTTGTATCGACAAGGCCCCGCAAGCGTCCTCATCCTCCTGCGCGCTGTCGCGGAATGTCTGGTCGAAATCGAAGCCAGTTTGTAAGCGTCTCGGGACGTGCACTGCACGCTAAGTGGCTCCCCCGTCTTGAAACGCGAAGGTGAACTCGTGGCGGCACAACCGACCGAAGGCCCTTCGTTCCGAGAAATCCGCATGGCTGCTGAACCAGTCGCGCACGTCTCATCTCGGGACGGCTTAGGGGAAGAATGGCCGTTGTGGTGCCGCCACGTTAGATTGTCGTGTCTCGGCAGCCCAGACGCTCATTCACGGCGTTCATTCACTGTACCCGCTTCGAACAACCAGACGTTTTGGCCAGGAAAAATGGTCCGCATGGAGGCAGTGCAGTGATTGCGTATCCAACGCTGAGGCTGCTCGCGTATGCACAACAACGGTCATGCTCTTCTCCCTCTTCTGATTTCTAATGCGCTTTTTCCACCAGCCTGCTGACAGCTGGTGAAACGAGCATGTAGGTATTGCAAATGTTACCACAGAGAAAGACGGCAAAACGACAGAGTACGCATTTGTAGGATTAAGTCATGCCCCGCCGCTCTGTACAAAGTTTGTATTGCACAGCGTTCACAACGGGCAATAAAGATATTGTCATTAACAGTCCAAGGCTGAGCAGCGCCCGCATCAAGTGTGAAGTCCTGTTAACACTAATGACGCAATAAGTGCCGCAAAATTCCGTTTAGCACATTTTTCGTCGGTGTACACAGCATTCCTTTTCGTTTCACATTGCTGGGGGAATGCTTTCGCCAGAGAAATTATTGTTTCGCGAATGGTCCGGAACGCGGGATTACCTACTACGATATATGATGCTTGCAACCGCAAGCCGCTGAAATTTGATTGTCGCCTTGTTTTTGAGGCCACAAATTCACCTCATTTCGTAGGCCCGAACGGATTGTTGTTACCGCTATGTGACTATATGCTATGGCATTTTCAGTTCCTCCAAAATAACATGGAGAACGCCAACGTTCGTCCCACTTCCTCGTTCCTACGGGTGAGCAGTTCATAGAAGCTCAACTGGAATCAGCATTTGCTCTTATTAAGAAACCGGCGAAAGCAGTCAACCGGATGCTATGCGGAAAGACAGCACACGACAGAGAAGATGAGGTAACGTCCATGTAGGTTACCATCGTATTTCGTGCATTCTGTTGTTATGTGCCGACACACGCTTCCAACAACTTTGGCACCGAGTAACGTGGACACTTTCAGCAGCGCTGAAGGACAAGGATGAAGCTTCCCATCATAAATGCACCTCATGGGATCCGCCGTAAACCGAGATTGCAGAGGGATGTCTTTTCAGCGTGCCAGTTTGAATATATGGCCCCACTTCACCGTTTATTCAGTCATGTGTCTGCTACTTCGCTGTTTTCCTGGTTGCCATCGTTGAAACATCAATATGCGTAAGGTAACACATATAGCTTCGCTATAAAGGGACAAAAGCCCACTGACTGAAACCGGTCGTCTACGGACGAGCTCTGCTTGCCTAAGCAGGCATAAATTTTTCCACTGAAAGGCATTAGCAAGCATGCTCAACGGTCAGTTTTCGCAAGAGTCCATGGCAGAACTGAACGGCCCACGTAAGACGACGCATAAGGGGAGAAAAAAGGCGCGCCTACAGACAACGCAGAAAGCGAAACCCAGTTTCCGCGCAAGATTGTTGCGGCACACGGCACGAGGCCCTGTGAAATTGGGAGCATGCCTTCAACAAACGATAAAGCCGCGTTACTTACCATCCCTGGACGTTCTCGGGGTCGTCGCACTGGAGCGAGTCGACATTGAAGACGGTGCCCAGGCTGCATCCATAAGGCCTGGCCTGTCCCTCGATGCACACGTAGAACTTGCGGCAGTCAGTCGGGTGGGCGTGGCGCGTGAACACTCCGGGCTGGTCCACTTCGGCGGGGTCCGGGCACACGAATCCCTCGGCGACCTCACGCTGGTCGCAGCGGTCCACCAGGTCGGCCCACACGCACACGCGCTGGTCGTTGTCGTAGGCCAGCCCCGGTGGGCACTCGTACCGCGAACTCTCGCCGTTCCAGCAGGAGAAAAAGACGCGGCAGTTGTGGTTGTCGGGGAAGATTCCGTACAGGCGGGGGCAGTTGGGCGTGCTGATCGGCGGCTCTGCGCACCAGAAAGGCCGAACCTAGCTATAGAAGACGTGCTGTTAGGGGTGCCTAGACAGCCTGCACTATAAGCTCCTACCACAGAACTTGCGCTGTAGTTGCCAGATGCAAACTTTTGATATGACGATATGGTGTGAGTATTAGCCGCAGAGTAGGGACGGAATGACCACTGCTTGATCTTCGGTAGTGCGCGCTTGAAAAAACAAAAAAACGATGGATTCTTTCCTTTCCTGAAAGTTTTGTTTTTCTTATCTGCTCTGATTACCAGCTCCGAAACAATAAGCGGTAGCTGCCGGACAACTGAGCTGCCGTATACTCATTTCGGTTTTCTTTAGCTGTGTGCGGCGTGCGCACCCTCTACAGCCCGCGTCAGGCTTGAAAGCGCTCCAGCAAGGCGCCGCAGGAAAATAGACAAAAGGTAATAAAATCAGGTACAGCACTTGATGGTTAACAGTGCACGTGGCCCAGTTATGCCCACTTGTTGCCTTGGAGCTACGGCGCGATGTCGCCGCGTTTAGAACCTCTGTATGTTGAGTCAATGCAAGTCCGAGTAATAAGCGCTTTTCCCCAGCGGGAATGACACTTTACTTGAGTGCAGAAATAGGAACAAAATGTGCAATCTGGCTGTTCAGTTTCAGATCGGAGCTACCTGCATGTCCCTTACCGAGGTCCGTGCGGTCACCGCAGTTGACAGAGAACGGGTAGGCGCAGTTCTCCCTCAGCGGATCGACGTCATCAAAGACGAGCCCGTTGCCGCATGTCTTGAGGGAGGCTGTGCCGTTACTGCAGGCGTAGTACTTATCGCAGCTCTTGTGGTGAGGGTAGAAGCCGAACTGGTCCGGGCACTGGAAGTCATCGGCTTTCTGGCCAGCCGCTGCAGGTGCAAGGGAAGAAGACAGCGCTATAAGAACACAGGGCACCGCATCAAGCTAAATGCAAGGCTCAGTGATTCAATCTCTCCTCTGTCACTGACAGGTATTCACTGCCCTTGCTATTCTGCTCTGCCCGCTCTTTTCCACTTACTCGTTAAAAACCTGGTCGCACCAATGCTCTGCCCGCCCTAACCTACAAGGTCGTTTTTGTTCTAAGACTTAAGGCGTATCAGGGAACTGTCTGCTCACACCACCCACTAGAATTATCTTCCTCCGTCTACAGCTTCCCGAACGTTTCTGAAAAGAATGATGCCCAAGAGCTAGTGCAAACACCAAACGTTTTCCTTTTTTTTGTCACAAAGATCTAAGAAACATTACGGACTCGTTCACTTGACGTTTCGCTCTCACGAACAAGCCCGTTTAATTTCAAAGGTCTGAGCGCATGCTACCACGACGTAGAGTTTTCCGATGACGAGTCCTTGCATTCTTTTTAACGCCCGAAAATGATGGGCGCAGGGCAGGATCGGCACTCCAACGGCCGTCCAGAATAGAGAAGAGACGGGTACTGCAAGGAGTTGCCCACAGACATTTGAAGAATAGGTGCGCTCTCGCCGAAGATATAAGGGAAAGCGCACGATAGTTAGTAACGCATCAACAGTTAATCAATATCCGTTGCGTGTTGGTCGCAGTCGCTGCCTTTTTCTCACTGCTACGTTGGACAGCGTTTGTCCTCCAGGGGCATGCATAAAACGCGTGCTATTCGCTCTCAGCTCAATACATGCGGTAAGGACTTGGAGACATCACGACAACAAGGCTGATATTATGTTGCACATGTCTAACCTGCGCAAAGCAATTTGAAATTGGGAAGCAGCGCAGAACACTAGGGTTACGGCTAGGCTGGTGACGTTTGGTTGCATAAGACAGAGTTACGCCACGTTGCCTTCTGAGGCGGCCACTTTCAAGCGGCCTCAGTCTGCCACAAGAACGAGAAAACTTACTGCAGGCACTATGATTCGTAGACACCGATAAAAAATATGTCTTTGGAACAGGGGGTTAGCAAATTTTCTGGCTCCTTCAAAAAAAAAAAAGAACCCTGCGAACTCCGCTATAGATCAGCACAGAAACTTGTTCTCCTAAGGGATCTATGTGGCTTTCCTTCCGGGGCTTTTTACTCTGTGCCTTTCACATGTGACAATTAGCACGCGTTCCATGATGAGCAAATGAAGCGTCCTGTCTGATAGCACGCATGGTGTTAGGAAGTCGCTTGAATTTTTTAACCATCCGCTTTCTTTTAAACTTCAAAATTAAGCGTACACCGCTAAAGATTTCATAAACATCTCTGTCTGGCTTCGAATGAGATTTCCTTGTGACCAGCTTCCCCTTGGAATTCTCTGGAGCGGGAGACGTATAAACCCATCAAAATAATACGGAGCACGCTTCTACGTTACAAAATTTCTCACGTGTCCCGTATGAAAGATATGATGGTTCCTTGTGTTTATGTGTGAGCGCACCAGCGGCATGTGTTAACATTATGTGCAAGTTACCTCCTGAGTTCCGTCAGGTAAGACTTGTTAAGAGTTTGATGGCTAAAGCGTGCTCCGTAATATTGTGGCCGGAACTGCACATGATGGATTCCGTATATGTTCAGGGGCGGAGAACAACAGATTAATTCGCTTTGACAAGTTAGTTTCCGCTTACGTGCCGAAAATAACACATCAAGGGAACTAACTGTGTTGCCATGGGCACTTGCGCACACTCCTGATTTTTTTTTTTTTTGGCAGAGCGACAAAGTTGTTTTGTAATCCTCTGGAAAGATTCTAGTAGAATCCTTCTTTTGACGATCATTTTTTAGTTCTCAGCCCTGCTGGTCTCCGTAAAAAAAAGTGAGAGCTTGAAAACAAACTCACCGGGACAACATGAACGTCACCGCATGCGGTGCCTCGCGCCGATATCACGCACAGTGCCGAAAAACCCCGTTAGCCAGCGTAGCGTTGATAGAGGCAAAACAAACAGACACTGCACTTCAATCGATGCGGAACGCACGCCCGCTTTTCTGCGTGTTTATATTGCAACGCTCGCGTTGCGCATCTATTTTGAGCCTCAAGAACGCCAATGCCGGCCCAACTTCGCGGGTCGGAAGAAGAAATGCGCTGCTCGTGAGATTTCGTAGCACTATTGGCTTGAGCACTGAAGCGCGCCCTGGGGAACTTGCTCGGGCTCCCACGGAAAAGCCCGTTCGAAACGTGGTGAAATAGAGGGCAGCCGGTGCTCAGCGTGTGCGTACGCACCCGTTTCGTCTTGGGCCAAACCGGTTCACCACCACCCAGGCTAACGGTACGATGGCGGCTCGCGCGAGCCGGCGCAACATCTTTTGCATGCAAGGGTCGTTCATTCGACGTGAAACGTCCCAGACCGCAAAAGCGACCAACGCCGACTCTTTTGAAAGAAATTGGGCTGTTTGCTGATTATGCGAATTCAGTTTAAACCATGTATTTTTCTATAAACACAATTTTCGCTCACGTGAGCGCTCCTTGAAGTTCCCGTGAGAAAGCAAAAGTTGGTTGGAAATAAAAAAAAATTAAATCATGTGAAGCAGGGTACAATGACAAATCTTCTTTTACAATATTTTACTTGCGTTCATCTTTCCGCTGACTTGATTCATGAAACAATGCAAGAACTTGCCGCGTTTTCTTGGTTCACTAAAAAGGCGAAATAGAAGACGTTTTGAGTTTTTTTTATATATAAAAGTCGTTAACGTTTCAGGAAGAATAACCGTTTCCTGATTTGAAGGGTTAGCTGGAGCTTATGCTAGAAATAATTAAAACTGCTAAACAGAGTTCGTAAACCTTTCGTTAATCCTCTGAACGCCAATAAAGCGTTCAGTGGAGGTTAGCGCTTTTGTTGTCTTGCCTCTGCTTTTTCCGCTATGGATCATCATGTGAATTACCCAATGGCCCAAACAATCATCCTTCTAAACGAAGTACTTTTCAAGAAAATTGCTTCCAAAGTCGCAAAAAGTGACTTTCTCCTAAGATTCAGACCTAATTAAAACACCAAGGCCCTCTAGATAAAAATACGTGAGAGAGACCATAATACACCATTGCTTGCAATGTGAAATCTCAATTCGGGGAAAGTTTGCTTGAGGCGACAAAAAAAAAATGAAGCCTGCAACCAGCCACCTAGGTAGATACTCCCGAACTGTTTTCACTGCAGAACATGTACTATCATCGTCAATACGATTTTTGTGTTTCCGAACAGTTCACACTCATAATACGAGCATTTCTGCCATGTGTACGTCATTTGCAGCTTGCATGGTGGTGCAACGTACGAAAATAAAATTGCAAAAGACGAGCTGAACACAGATCGACACACACACATACAAAAAAATCAAGCTCCACTAGTCTCCACAACTAAAAACTGATCTCCGTTCGCTGCCTTTTTCACTGTGGAGACAACGAAAGAAAAGCAAGGAGAAACGGGAAGATGCTAATGAAAGCACCAAGGATGTCCGCCAATGTAGGATGTCCGCACACAGGAGAAAGGCATATGTTCATGCGAACAGCAACCTGCACACGGCAGGAATATCCTTCACTCAGTCAAAGGAAGAACGCGGCGCACACAGTCCAATCTAGTCTAAGGTCGAAAAGGTTTGGTTTATGGGAGTTTAACGTCCCAAAGCGACTTGCGCTATGAGGGACGCCGTAGTGAAGAGCTCCGGAAATTTCTACCGCATGGGGTCCATTAACGTGCACTGACATTGCACAGTACACGGCCCTCCAGAATTTCGCCTCCATAGAAATTCCTCCGCCGCAGCCGGGATCGAACCCCGATCTTCAGGGTCAGCAGCCGAGTGCCATAACCACTGAGCCACCACGGCGGCTTCCCAGGTTTAAAATTAAACGCAGGTTGTTTGCGAAGCGGCATGCACATCGCAAAATCATGTCCAACATTCTGGGACAAATGTTTTGAAAACTGGAAAAATGTAAGTTACTCTTACGGAAATATTTCAGGTAATGGTCCATTCTTCGGATATGTTGCAAAATATTTCTTTTAAAGTGTTTCCATCGATCGCCTCGAACAGTTAAGGCTATGAAAGCAAACCAATTTGGAACGCTTTTGACCACAGCAAAATCGTTAATAGAAACAAAATTCAGGAGTGCCGTCTGGTGATCTGCGGATATACCGATTTTTATAGTGAAATCTTACATGACATGAAAAAATTGCTTTCATCAACAGTATTCTGCTCCAAAATGCTTTTATTCAGAATTGCTGGGCATGATGCACACACGGAGAACGTTAAGTGCATCAGAGCACCCACGTTCACGGTAACCGTCACACTCGTTTCACGCATTACGATGAGTGATGCAGGAGAAGCGATCCTGGGTGTGAACGCAAATGACGCAGCTGCGACGGGGTTAAGCTCTTTTGTTTCTGGCTTCGCCTTTTCTTAGCTCACCGCAGTTACTTTCCCGGTAGCGGGAACTGTTCAGTTGTCACCGGAGATGTGGTTACCGCATGACGGCACATTTTTCGGTCTCGTTAGTAACCTCGCACCCACTCACACGGCTGCCTTCCTTGGATGTTAAGCGAGGCCTAATGGCAAAATAGTTCCTCTAAGGCGTTATCCGCCTTAAATTCCAAGTAAGTGATGTGCGCAGACGCACAGGAGAAAAGAAGAGGAGCAACCGAGCACGCAGCGCACTTTAGCTATCTAGCTCCCTCGGGGTGGCATTTGCGCCTTGCGACAATTTTAATGTCTTCACGCAACTATGCGGATGCCTAGTTGGACGGTGCGCACTTTCTTTGGCTCACGTGAGGCCAAGATTTTAAATTTCAATTAAGCTTTTTATAACTCACCTAGACTAAAAGTTTCTGTTCTGGGCTTGACGAGGCCAAGGGCCCAATACACAAGGCAAGTCATATCATAATCTGCATTGAGAACGTAAATATAAACACACTTAAAATTGAAAATGCGTACAGATATGCAAGACGCTATTGTGGCCGCAGGGCAGTGCGCGCACTCGTGAGCGTACTTTGGTGAGCCTCTGTGCATTCCTCGAACACACGGGCTTGACGTCCCGTCTGTTCTCCGTCAGGTAGTTACACGCAGTGACCGAACGCTCCGCGAGTTCTACCTTGAACGATTAATAACTGGACGCCCCTCTCCAGTTGTAACCAACACCGTGCTGTGCGCGTGTGTGATTTAATTCCTCTGAAATGAACTAATCACGCGCACAACCTGGACACATTTCTTATTGTATAAATAGTTTGTACATATTACTTCTCCCGCTATCCTCCCTTCCTGTCCCCTCACCTCTTTCATTTCATTTCTCCATTCTGCCTGCTATCCTTTATTTCCGCTGCCCCAGCTCAGGTGCTTCAGTATCGATGGCAGATGCCGGGGGTAACAAAAATCTTTTCCTTCCTTTTTACTATTATTTTTAATAAAACCACTACCACCACCACCACAGATATGCACGCGTAAAATTTGGTTACGCTATGACAAGTATAAAGTTTTGGAGTAATAAAAAGATCTGAAATCATAAGTAGAGATTATAAAAGTGAATACGAAAAGCAAATTAAATAACAAATCCAACAGGGGGTGGACAATCAGCGGTATAGAAAAAAAACTCCAATGCAGAAATGTGCGTACCAAGTGATTACAATGGCCTCAATAATGAATTTCAAAAAAATCAAGCAGCAAAATCTGCAGGGGCAAAAATGCTTCCAAGCTGATTAAGTTTGGGGCTGTTAAATTACTGATTAACAATTAACGGCAGGTTGTCTTGCGGAGAAATAAGTTTGTAATCGGTGCGGAAGGGGTGCCCAAATTTGCCATAAATAATTGCTGCGACTACAGGCATTTCCGCACCTAGCTCGTGAGGGCGAAATAAATTCTCTGAAAGCTGCTGTCTGTAAACAAAATGACCGCAACAGACATTATCAAGACATTTTTTTCAATCGCGGCAATACTATAATGTAGAAAATATTGTTCTCTATAGAAGAAAACAAGTGAGTGTTAGACATGTTGCGCACACTCTTTTTTTTTGTAATACGTGGATCTTTTAACGTTACCTATGGTGGTCGTTAGCCACATCAAACTGCAATTATGCGCCGGAACATCCTCGAACGCAGGCACCAGGCTGCCGGTTGCTCATGGCCGTCTCCACGAAGCAAACAAATGCCAAACGCACAAAACCAGCGGCGAAACAAAAACAGGATCCCATCGGAGACACATCAGACACGGAAGTCATTATCCGTGCTAGCCTGTAGGGTGCGAAAACACTCCGCCAGTCGGCGTTGTTGAACCGTTGCAAATTGTGAAGTAGCGACTTATCCCCGTACCTCTTCTGTTTCTCTCTCCCGCAAGCACCGAAGATGGCGTCAAACGCGCGTCTGGGATGGCGTGGAGGAGCAAGAAATAGGGAGGTGGCGAGCACGGCCCGGCTTTTTTCTATGTTTGGCGTTACTCTGCGAAGCTTGACGCGGCCAGTGGTTGCTGCGCGGTGATGTAAACGTGATTGGTGACTGGTGAGCAGGCTCACCTTGCCACAGCTGAGCACTCGCCGTGTTCTGCGGCGAGTGATTTTTTTTCACGGTGAGAGCGGTTTTTGCGGACCCCACCGTGAGCCGAGCTTCACTGTAACCCGACCACACAGCTGGCGTGCCCGACCTACAGCGCGTCCTAAGATAGGCTCAAGCTAGAGAGAAGCAGATGGCTGAGATGAGGCACAACCATGCAGGGCACAACTAAGGAGCGCCCGATTGTGGAGCCTGACTAGCGTCACCAGGAAGCTTAATAAAAAGGAGATAGTGGGTGCTACAGCCATCGCGAGGCCGATTAGAGGCAAGGCGAGCAGGTGGTTCGACTGTATTTCTGTTAGTGCCATCATGGCCGACGAAGAAGCTCTCGACCGCCGTCGCCCACAGCTGCCTGAAAGCTGTCGTCGCTACGGAGGATAACGCTGCCGGGAGGCAGCAAACAGACCACCAGCGGCACATAACCAGTGCACTTGAAAGAGTGGAGAAATGTGTGCTCGGCGCTCGATTCAAGGAATGGTGGCGGCTTGCGCTTCCATCACGCCAACTGCACCAGATAGGGAGATTAGGCGCTTCATGCGGGGATATCTGCAGCCGTAAGTGAACGACTCGCTGGTAGTTGTGACCGACTTTTGACACACAAGCGACGCATGAGGGCTTCGCAGAAGAGATGCGCGACTTCGGCATGCCGCTCGTTTCGGACGCAGCAAAGGCGGCTGTAAGCGGAAAAAAGCGCTCTGACCTTTCACACTCCCTCCGTTGCACGAGGCATGAGGCTGATCAATACGCAGGTCAGCGACGAGAACGCCCTATGTGTGCGCTGTGAAATGCAGTAGCGAAAAGAAAGAAGTTCCAAAATGTTGCATCTGTTTTTGCGCCTTCTTACAAGGGCGTAGCGAGCCTTTTTTTTTTTGCTGTATAGCGCTTCTGCGCTGTGTAGGCAAAATCCAAAGCAGCACAGCGCGCAGTGAACACACTGTGGCCGGAAATTTATGCGCGAAGCAAGGAAGCCCGTCACTTTTGTAAAAAGGGCACCAGCCATCTGATAATGTCAATAACTACGTATTATGAAGCAAAGCGCTAATACTAGGGTAGGACAGTAACAGACGCACATCATGTGTCGTGACAGCCACCTCGCCCAACGCCATGGCCTGGTAGAACGATAATCACATTGGCATCGTATAGGCTCGTCGCCTGAAGTCTGTTTCACGTTCAAACGACTGGGAGAATTCTGCCACAAGCGGCGAGGCGATGAATTTCCAACTACTAGTCATTTCGTCGCTCTGGCCGCCGCGGAGCGAGAAGTCGCGAGCGTTTTCGCTCGCACCGACTGCTAAGCACAATTTCGCGAGAATGAGTCCAGGCGGGCTCACTCTGGCTGAGTTAGTCGAACATTGGGCTCGCACCGATCTCGCCAGGAGGCTAATCATAACTAACTATGATGACACAAACTGCTGCCAGTTTGTAGTGTCTCACCGCTTGCGCTGCGCTTCCTAGTCGGCCCCTTCCTGCGTCGCTGAATGAGTTTCTCAGTAAGGCACATTTTATGTGATCCTGGCCCCCGCAAAACTGGCACCACATGACGATCGAAAGAAGGCAGATGCAGGTAGTGGACGCGTTCGTTAAGAACTCGATTTAGGCGAAGCGGCAATATGCATCCACATGAAGCGCTGCGTCGGGCGTCTGAGAACGATTCTCGCAGCGACGGGTGGCTGCGGTCACTCGCCCCGCGTCAGGCGAGTTTCCCTTTGGAAAATGCGAAATTTCCGAGCGCGGACGAGGCCATTTCCGGGTGCACTGCGCGCCACTGCCCTTCTTAGGAGTCGTTTCACCTAAATCTGCACGTTCGCTGCATGCTATTCGCCACCTCGGCTCACTCAGCATGCGGTTCGGAATCGCCTTCACCTATTTTCATGATGTATTTTTGGCAGTTGGCCCCATCCCACGATTTCTTTTCGCGAGCGCTGCCATTTCCTTTTTCGTGTTCTGAAGAGACCTCTCCCTGTTTCTAAACCATGTGACGTCAGTTGGCGCACCGAAAGAAAGCCGGCTTCTGTGACAAAATGGAACTTGCGTGTCGGGTCTCTCCTGCGGCGTGCAACGTCGTAAGGTGTCTGACAATTCAAATCAAATCAAATTTTATTTCTGCCTCGAAAAGGCACAGACAGCGGAGGCGCAGAAAAAGCTGCAAGATACAGCTTGACAAAGCCGCAGCCCCCTTTAGCTTGGCAGCGGCTTGACAGCAAGGCTTATATAAAAAAAAAGGCAGTTGGTTAACGTATTAACAGGTATACAATAATGAAACTACAAAATCAAGTGAAACACATTATACAATGTTGAACCGACATTCGTACTCGAGAAAATCGCTAGCAAAGAAGAAGATTAAACATATTCTACATGTCAACGTACATAGCACACAAAGATTTTTTTGACGAACTAATTCGCACCTGAAATTCCATGTTTAGACAAGGCCCAAGAATGCGGCGTTCGTGACTACTTGGACCCATAAGCGATTGGTAACTGCAAAAATTATCCAAAGTGTCGGCAAACGTACACTCCAGACGTAATTCCGTGTGCATATAGAACAAGCCTGGCCCTCACACTGCGCTGGCGCTGAAAGCTTACAACCGCTTGAAGCGCACAGTCTTGAAACGGAAGGGCACAATGGCAAGAGGTACTTTTCAGATTTTGGCCCCGGGTGCCGCTTTATAAAGGCTGCTTCATAAAAAAAAAAACGGCTGTCGAGCGCCGTGAAGTGTGGGAGCTCGTGAGCGAAGACAGCAGCGTACGCACAAGCCCAGTGCTTTATTGGTCGATTTCTATCTCAGGTCTGCATATTTCAAGTTTGTACAGATTAGTTTACGGTTTGCCTGATAAGAAAAAGTGTCGTGCGGAATAACGTATGCAATTCACATATGCAGAAACAGCTATATGCGAGATAGCGTGCAGAGCACACTAATATTGAGAAGCGCACTGAACTGACGCAAGCATCGGTCATGATCCCAGTGCGATTAGTTCGGGAGGACAATAAAGCCGACTAAATGCTCGCTTAATCATTCACTACTAGTTGAGCGAACGAGTATGGTTGTAACCTGCTTACAATGAAGTGTACGCTGCAGATCCTGACAGCGCTTGAAATCCGTCACTGTTCCCGGCTCCAAAACGAACTGTGGGCTGCTTTTCGCTATTCGAAAATCCAGAGAATGATTGTGTGTCGCTAGTCTTTTTCGATCGACTAGGACACTTCACCACACAACTCAACAGCTTTGAAAAGAACACAGCAAATTGTGACTACAAGATACCTAAATTACTACAGCACGCTGGAATGTTTCGCCAACCAGGCCAATTAGGCCACGCCTTTTGCCCCTCCTCCGAATCGTCATCCGTGACGCAGACCGGGAGAGTCCATTTCCCGCAAAGCTTTGCGCTGGGGCGAGGGCCTTCCAAAAAAAGCGTTGTGGGTTTATTCCTGGCTCCCTCTTATCCTTCGATTGGAACTATATCGGCGTTGCTTTCTACTTTGAGCAGTGAACTTCGATAGGACGCATTTACTGGTGGCATTTAGTTCTTGCTTCTTCTTACGTTACTCCTGCATTTTCTATGCGTTCAGGAAAACATTTCAACCAATGGGCACAACGAAGCATACTAATCACGCCCTCTTTGCTTCAGTTCATTTGTTTCAGGTCTGTCTGTATCTTCGCGCTCTCTTACCCGATTGTCATGGCTCGGTGGCGGCTAGTATATGAGTAAACCTACGGTACAGCATGCCCAATGTACGCCATTCGTAGTCGATCGCGATTCCAGAGGCTAATTTTATTCTATAACGTTCACAATGAACACTTATGAACGCGTTCCGGAACGTCTTATCACGTCTATGGAAACCGGCTAATAGTGCATTTAGGACCAACAGCGATAAAAAAAAGGGAACCGTAATGGCAGGAGGAAAACAAATGGCAAAAAGTACAAACACAGGCAACCCTGGCCGGCATGGCTTTAGTCTGTTTCAAGCGATCGCAATTCGCTGATAACTGCGAAAAGCTAACAGCGCCAGAAATTAGTCTTCTTCCATCGAATGAAGTGATATATGGACTTGAAAATTCCACAGGCGTACAGGGGGAGCAGAACACTACCGCCCGGTCATATATATATATATATATATATATATATAGCAACGCCTAGTTGGTACGGGCTACTCGTCGTCAGCACAACGCATGCGGGTTACGTTAGAACATACATTCAGTTATTCTTTAACGAGAGATAATATATACATGCATGTTTTATATAGAAGAGACTCCGGGAATTGATCAGCTGCCGACCAGACCTCACCATTGGTTGTATATCGCAGCCAATGCAGCCAGTGGTCAGAACTGGCCGCCTGCTGTTGACAGCGCTGCCATGCACCTCACCATTGGCTGCATACTGCATGCAATTTCAGCCGAAGGTAAGGTCTGGTCACCAACCACCCAATGGCGGGGTCGCTTGGCATAGACGCTTTAAAGCCGCCGCTACATGCGAGTGACCACTGGCAGAGGTCCAAATGGACATGAAGTGGACAACGGTAAACGGACACCTTATAGAATACGGCCCCAGAGCTCGAGCGGGAGATGTGGATGGGGTTCTTTGAGTAGACTTCAGATATTCTGTCAGTTTCAGCTACACAAAATAATAATACTAATACTAATAATAATAATAATAATAAAGCAGCGCGTAAAAAACAGGACAACAATGTTAATGACTACAATGTTCATGACTGTTAATGACAATGCTAATGACAAATGCTAATGACTACAATGTTAATAACATAACTACAATGTTAATGAGAGAAAATTGGGCCACCTGAGCGAGCACTGTAGCTACTGCAAGATCGAGTATAAGAAACGGGGCCGTCCAAAGCCGTGCATGCCCCTTTTTGAAAGGAGCCATATTATCAACCTCCACAATGATAAGCTTGTTAGAGAGATTATTGAGGCTTTGAATATTTCACGCGCAGGCAACAAGTGTGTGAGCGTGGCATAACTGGCACTTTCAGCAAAAGCGCTCACTTATCTAAAGCGATGGCAACCAGCGAAAGGCTGAGCTGGATGGCTTGTATAAGCTGACCTGATCGCTCTTTCCATTTCTTGCTGTGGTTCATGTATTTATGTGTAGCAACGGCAAGAAACAAACTGTTTACAGCGCTCGTGTCGTTCTGTGTTCCTCCTGTTGTCCTATTTTGTTACGCGCTGCTCTATTATTATGGATCACAAACTCGCCCAGCAAGCTACACTTCAACTATAAAAAACGCTTCCAAACTACAGCTTACGCATAATATGAACGCAAATTTCAGTGAATAACGGGAAGCGGTAAAAGAAAGTACAAGTTGGCGACTACTAAACCGCGATGGTTAGTTATTGTAGTCTTGAAGCAAAATGAAAGCCTTCTTCCGCAAGGCGATATGAAAAGAAAGATGTTGATGATGGACTCCTATATGGCAACTTCTTCACCAAATGTGTAGCTACAAAGCAAAACAAAAATTATTCGTAATTTGTTCTTATATTTCGTGCAGCAGAAGTTGTCGTTTGCTGTTGATCGCAGTGAGCACTTACTGGTGCTGTTCGTTTTCACTGACGGTCATGCAAAGACATTCTGAATCGGCTTGTGAATTATTGTCAGTGCACAGTACTTAATACAGATGTTTAGAGGTAGTATGTTAAGTAAAGGATAATAGAGACGAATTGATACTTGCCTGTCATGACAAGACTTCTCATTTCGAGCAATGCAAAATTTGTCACTGAAATGAATGACGAGATCCTTTCGGGGCGTAGCATTTTCCGTTTTAACGTGAGCAGTGAAAACTGCATGCGGCCCTGAATGGAAAGTCAAGCGGCGACGACAAAACAACTGTTAGACCACTCGGTTTGTTTCGGGCGCCGAGGTAAGACGTAGACTTTTCGCAAGATCACGCGTGCCCTCCTGGTTCGTGCGTGGATGGCGCGTTTCGCCGCGTCGCTCGCAGGGCAGTGCACGCGTGCGAGCTTTCAACAGACGCAGGGCAGGATCGCATTGATTAACCGACGTCCGTCCCCGATTAGCGCAAGCCACGTGTGTGTGTGTGTGCGGGGGGGGGGGGGGGGGGGCGTGTTAGTTTCCCGTTCCACTTGGAGTCCTCCGCCAGCTACCGCTGCTTCCTGCTCGGGCGGCACGAGCTGACGCGCGCCGCTGTCCTCAATAATTCATCGCCTCGCAGGCAAGCAGCGAATGTCGGCCAGGCGCCCGCACGAGACGCGCGCACCCGTCGTGTGACCCGCTGCGACATGGTGACGACCGGTCTTCCGCCGCTACCGCGCGGGAGAGGGAAAAAATTCGCCGCAGACACGAACACGCGGCCCATTTGGCTTTGAACGGGACCCGTATTTTCCGCAGCCTTCGATCTGCTGCGTTTGGGCGCGCAGCATGGTCCGCTAGAATTCGCGTGGAGCGAACCGGGACAAGAAACCGAGAACCGGCCGATGTACCCCCTTCCCCCACCGCCGCCGCCACGGTACTGCGGCGCGTGAGGTGGCGACCTCCGACGCGTAGCCACTGAGGAGACGTTCTCGCAAAATGCGGCGGTCTTCTTGATCTCGGGAGAAACGTGTCGCCCAAATGTGGCTGGCTACCTACAGCTATTGCGCCTCTCGACTGTAACCTATAAACACTGAAACGCTTCTGTCTCCAGCTTTGCGGCTCGGGTGTAGATCAGTGAAAGCTACGACTGAAATTTTTCATTTCTTGAACATCGTGAGTAGTGCAGTTTCTTTTACCTGACATCTAATGCATTATTCCTGGACTGTGCAACTGCGAACATTTCCGCACCTTCCTTTTGTTTTGTACGAGCCCTCACAGCCTTAGCCTACAGTGCTCAGATCGCGGAAGCCTATAAGAAGGCGCGTCGGAACAAATTCGCACCTGGAGCCTGCCTCTGCGGTGACAGTGCTTTCCAGCCACATAGGAATGCTCTCATGCAGTCGACTAAAAGCGGTGTACAGACGTTTAGCCGCGAACGACTAGCATCTCCTGCAATGCTTGTCCGTGTCCAGAATTACGTCCCTTGATATGCCTTGCCGACTGGACAGAGTTCAATAAAACCGACCCGCTTTGAATTGAGGAACGAGGAAGGATTGTACCGTAATATATTGCGAATCGCGGAAGCAACTTATCTAATGTCGGCAGTGTCGGTGGCAAGACCTGCATTAGTCGTAACGTGTTGCTCGCCGGTGCCAACGCTGACATCTCAACCGGGACTTTGGTTTTGAAGTCGTCGAGAATAGTTTGAAGGCTACCTCTTCTTTCTGTAAATCCTTACCTCTTCCTATTGAATCACCGTTTTAAATAAAACATAAACTATCGCTGGTCATGTACTGCATAGTCGTGTAGCTACATAGCAATAAGGCTCCGACGGTGTCCTTCGTTGCAGCGGTCGTGACGCGATTCCCAAAGGTAGTGCCAATTTCCATGCCCTCGGGTTTACCCCTCTGCAATATTCCACCTTTGATTATAGGGCCCGGAAGTCACGACAACGCTTCCTGTTTAGAATGGACAGTGTTCCGCTGAACAGAACTTAGCAACAAAATGAATAGCAAAATCCGTTAAACTGCAGTGGTTCTGTCACTTCAGCCTTTAAGAGCGCATCTCCTCGATCCGTAAAGTACGGTACGGTGCGCCACGAATTAGTGATGCATAGCTCATCAGTACCAAATTAACAATGGAAAGGAAATGTTGCCTTTCCCTAACCAAGACAAGCCGCACTTGTCGCACGTTCGCCCCTATGTCTTCTTTTGTGAACGGCTGACTGCGTTGCTGGCAGTCAGATTCCGTGATATAAATGCAGATGCCATTGATACCTTCATTTGCACCCGAAGGGCTAATCCGCTTAACATTCCCGCTTTCCCCATAGAAGTGGACAGGTCCAAAAGAGTGGTTCACACCAACTGCTTTGTCGAGGCTCCAGAGAGACGAGCCTTCGAACGCGCTCTTCCTGTTACTCGGCGAGGCAGGCAGTGCCCAAATTATTGAGACTCCCTGTGACGTCTGCGCCCGTTGTCTTGTGTTTTCGGTGCTTGGGTGAACTGCTCGCCTTGTCGCTTTTACCGTGGGAAACGCCTTCCGCGAAGCGCTTCCGGCTACGCCTCTCGAAGAAGCGCGCGAACCCCGACGCCGAACGGTCCATCGTGTCGACGTCTTTAGCTGCGCCCCGAAATGGTCGCCCCATGAAAAGAAACAGCCCCGGGAAAAGTCCTCCGGCAGTCGGAATACGATAGCGCACGCCCATTGATTTCGCACAAAACGTAATCGAACAGGTTCCTCATTACAAGGAATGCAGGGCAGTGTTCAGCCAGTGCTGCCAAGCTACAGTGGCTTGTCACGTTCTGCTCTGCATCCATTCGGTCATTTTTTTCTTTATTTCTTATGCCACGGATGATGCCAAGTTGCTACTTTTGAATGGTAAAAGCCAGGTCGGAGCCAAAGGAGTGTTTGCACAGAATTCCTGGTAATGTTTCTGGTTCTCGGTCATTGCCTCGAAGCGGCGGAGCAGCCGAGCTTCCCGCTGCCCCCGGAATTCGCGTCCGGTTGTTGGACGCGAATCACTTTCACCCGTGGCGCCTTCGGTACGACCGAAATCTCAGGCCCCGCGTGCATTAAGGGGTGCATTAACTTTGTTTACTTGAAGAACATGAAATTGGTGTAGGAAGCATTGCGCGCAACTAGGGCGGCCAATTTACTTTCTTTGGTAAGGGGCGCTGAGCCGGAACGCCGTACGAACGTGCACCGAAACAAAACTATTACTTCCAAACGAAGCACACACAAAGAGCACTCCAAACATAGGCAAAGGACCGCAGAACGGAAAGTTTAACCGCCAACATTCTGCCTCAAAGGCACAATACTGTCCTTCGAGAACTGGTGGCGATCGGCGCGCGCTTGGGTTGCAGATAGTGGTTAGCCTCGAGGCAGGGGTAAAGTTTGTGCCCGAGAAGTTTTGTTAACACAACCGTTAACAAAGAGCAGAGAAAAACACGACGCAAGAGCTTTCCAAAGGCGGGCACCGGCTCAAGCAACTTTTTGTGCACTGCACCTTGCTGGCAAGAGGCCCCGTTTTCCGCCGTGTGCTTGCCTACGCCGGCAGCAAGGCGCACATAGTTGGCCTCACCCAATTTTCCTTTCGTTTGATTTGTAAGGTCGGTATTGGGCGAAAACAATGATCAACGACAGGATGTCCAGTGCCTCTAGCATCTCAAGCCACTGCAGGCTTAGGTATCAATGACACCGCAAGGAATGTTAGCAGGCCGAAGAGCGCGTGAGAGAGGAACGTTCGCACGCAGCAACTAACACTGAGCTACGCGAGTCTTCTTCCATCAGAAGGGAATTTGCGTGGCCACACAGCCAAGTGGCAGAAAAAGTAAAGATGCCTAGCGGCTCGCCTCTCCTCCGTGGTCTCGTTCCCACGCGCCAGATCGAAGCCTACCGCGCAGTTGGTAAGAAAAAAAAGTCGTATCGCTTGACACGCCTCGCTTTCTATGCGCGTTTATGCCGATTATATATGAGACCCTCGGAGCGCTAGAGGGAAAGACGCTGTATTTAGGTCTGCAGTCCCAAAGAAGTCAAGATAAGTTCTCCGACTATGCCCTCGTTACCTCCATTCAGTTTTTATCCGTTGACTCTGAGCGGGCTGATAACCAGACTGCTGCCCAGTCGTCTACGTACCCGAGTTGTGATTTCAAAGAGTACCATGAAGAATGCGCTGCAAAGTGGGCTTATGTTCTGTCACTTAGATGCCCAGGCTATAGTCGAAGCGGTGTTCAGCTCAATGTATTTACCCCTGAAATCATCATGAGTTAAGCGCACCTGGTTAGCTGCGGGTAATTGTTCCACTTGAGAGGCAACCGCGGTAGCTCAGTTGTTATGGCTGTCGGCTGCTGACCCGAAAGACGCGGGTTTGATCCTGGATTCGCGGTCGCATTTCGATGGAGGCGAAATGCTAGAGGCCCGTGTACAGTGCGATGTCAATGCACGTTAAAGAAACCCAGGTGGTCGAAATTTCCGGCGCCCTTCAATGCGCCGTCTCCAATAGCCTGAGTCACTTTTGGACGTCACACCCTCATAAACTGCTCCGCCTGAGCGTACCGACAGTTCAGAGAAGAAAACTTATGCGCTATTAACGCCACAGCGTTTAGGGCCCCGTTCAGCGGCACCTCCGACGTGTCAAGAAAAGCAGGTGGCCCCACCTACCACCTAGGTCACGTGGCCTAATGACGTCACACAACCTGCCCACCGTAGCAGGCAGCAACCTGCACACCGGATTGTAAGTAAACTGCCCACCGTGGAAGATGACAGTTAAATTAATGACTGGTCGCGAGAGGTTGCTCAGGCAGAGCAACCTGACTCTTACAAGCTGCATCAGTGGCTGTGTTTGGAACAGCCACCTGCCAAAGTCGCGGCGCATCGCTTAGCCGCTGCATCACTGCACCAGAATTGATATGAGTACTCTGCACGATCTATGATTGTAAATAGAGAATGACTAATCCCGCACATACAGTCATGTACGCAGAACCTAGGCGAGGGAAAAGAAGTACTTGTGAAGGAGCGGTCTCTGTTGCTATTGCACTGTATTCTTAAGGGTAGGTTAATAATTATGTGGTGGTGAAAGAAGGAACAATGTCCGCGTCTGCTAAGTGAGGCCCAAACAGAAGCCCAGTCCGCTGAAGGGACCCATTAACGCTATCACGTCATACCCTTGGGGTGGAGCTCAACTGTTCTCTCGAGTTTTTTTTTTGTTTTTCGTGCTCACAAAATGTGGCCTAGCCACACGCGAGCTCCACTATCCCAAGTTGGAGAAAATATTTCAATGTTCTCATGCACTTTCATGGCTGGGCTCTGTATAGGTACACTGCGGCAGCGTTATATGAAAGGTTCAGGTGGGGCGAGCACTCAACTCTCATAAACAATCGCACCTCAGAGCTGTTGCTGATCGGCCGGCGCCTTAGCTACCGTCAGCTGGGCTGCCACGATTGCCGAGGTCACGGTCGCGAGCTACTAAGGAAGCGATATAGTGTATGCTAGTCTCCGAGAATTCGATGTATGGATCCCTGACGTCACTTAACTGCAAACTATTCTGCCGCTTCTAGCTGCGGCTGATCGCAGCGACGAACAGGAGTAGAGGAAAGATTATATTTTTCTATATTTTAAGAATGCCTGCAGGCCAACCACGCTTGCCGAAGAAAAGGCGCACCAATCGCATTCGGCACTCTGATTATCATGGAAACAAGAGTCTCCTTGCGGCCGCTCTCTTGGAGGCCGGGACGATGGTCCTTGAAATGGCCCGCCGGTGAAGGAAAGACGGAAAAAAGAAGCCATGCAACTGCGCTCGAGGAAGAAAAATACAGCCTGGAAACAACGGTGCCCGACGTTTTCACTGTCGCGGCCATTGAGCACCAGTTGCGATGGCCGCGCGTCCTGAGCTCGGCTATTACACGCTGGTGGCCCAGCACAGTATTGTGACATTCCGTGTCTGCTACGAGGATCCACGTTCGACGGCGCGGCGTAGACGGAGACCCGTGACAGCGGCATCATCAATTACCCAGCCATGCTCTTTGAGTGACGACCAGAAAAACCGGACCCGCCGCCGCCCCGGGGAAACAGGCTTTATCCTCCGCGTATTTCTTCCTTAACTGGTCTCCTTCCTCCTCCCTGCTTAACGTATCGCGTGCTAGGCGCTGAAGCCGCGACGCAAATGTTCGCACGTCCTCCCCTACCATCTGTCCGGCGTCACGGAACCTCTGTACCCGCACGTGACGTGGTTCAGTGTCGAAATGCTCAAACGCGAGCTTCTTAAATTCCGCAAATGATTTTGTGGATTTTACTTTTTCGTCTCGCCAGGCAAAATCATGAGCAGCTCCTGCCATCTTACACCTCGCCATTCCCAGCATTTGAGCATCGGACCATCCCCCCATTTTCCCAATCTCTTCTAGCATGGAAAAGAAATCGCAGATTGGAACCCCTGTCTTATCTCCCGTAAACGTCGGAATGACGCTTCCTAATGCCAGCATGCTTGCTCCGAGCGACGGCTGTGGAGTGGGAGCTCCCTCAGATACAGTCATTTTTTTTTTCAAGCCCTCCAGTGCCTCAAGCCTCTCAAATGGGGGTAAAAGTCCCACAATCAGTCCCGTGATTCCCTTTTGATTACAATTTTGAAGTCATGAATGTCACAGCATTCAGAGGACATTTGCTTTTGAGACCCCACTTCTGACACCAGTGTGATGACCCCCATAATGCGCAGGTCCACACGGGACGGAGAGGCAAAGAGACACCGTGTGGCTCAGTTTAAACAAACAGGTATATTCAATAATTACACATGAGTAAGATTATACATCAGAGGCTGGGGCGTCCGAGCTTACGTGCCGACGACTTCATGGGGGCGATGGAGTGGCTCCGGAGTTGGGCTCGAGCGGTTGCTGGCAGAAGCTGCACGCCGACGGGCTTCGGCGCTGAAGGCCCTCTTGGCGAACGATGTCGTCCTGAGCGTGCTTGCAGTAGAATTTCAATAGTCGTCCGTTTCTTCGAGGATGGTTCACAAACCCTTCCTCTAGTGTCGTTCGGCTTGGAAGATGAACAGGAGGCGAGCTTGTAGATGATGACAGCAGAGCATAATTTTACAACAGAACAAACTTTGCACTTCTTTACTCATCGACCGGGCAGGTTAGTGCCTAAGTAGCATCACATTACATGCTAAGCATGGAGCCCCAGCTCAGACTGGACTGCATCCGTTTACATGTGCTTTTAAGCACTTGATTAACAAAGGACTAAGGGCGGTCATTTCCAGTGGCCCGCCCAAAGCATCAATTCTCCAATCCAAAATAACATGCGAGATGGGGACAACCCCCTTGGGTTGGGCTTAGCCTCGAACCCAGAGTCTGTTAACAATACAAACTAAATAAACAACAAAAACGCCACCACTCTCTCTCAAGTGAGAGTATACACAGGCTCTCTCTTCGGAGCTAATTCACTAGCGCCTGTCTTTCCACATTCTTGGCGAGTACTGCCTGTCCGCCATGACAGGTGTCCGTCACGGCCCTTCTGGGAAGCTGTGGGTGCCTTCCCGGCGATAGCCCACGACAAAAGGGGGGGGGGGGGGGAGGGAAAGAATGTTGTCCCAGTGGCCCGGAAATTGGGGAGGATAAAGCCTGTTTCCCCGGGGCGGCGGCGGGTCCGGTTTTTCTGGTCGTCACTCAAAGAGCATGGCTGGGTAATTGATGATGCCGCTGTCACGGGTCTCCGTCTACGCCGCGCCGTCGAACGTGGATCCTCGTAGCATACACGGAATGTCACAGTATACGGAGACCCCTTTCTGGGCAGCGCGCGATGGAGGCCCACGGTTGGCGGTGACAAAGACCACACCGGCCTAGCGTGCCCGCCCCCGTGTTTGGAAGAAAAAAAAAACTCTGCGAAAAGGTTGCGCCGTTTAGACTTGCATTGCTCCAATTCCTCAACAAGAATTGGTGCTTAGATCGACTTGAATCTGCCTCATTAACAAAGAAGGCAGTCAACTGCCTTATTCCTTTCATTTCGCACACTTAGATATTTCGCAATATCGAGGCAGGGGAAGGGCTATAACAATAACGTATACACTGCTCCGCCATACGTGCCCCCTTAAAGGGCCAGTGGACGCATCCAAAACGTAATCTAAATTGTTTCCGAAAAGCAACGCCATCAGCACCTCCATTTCGATATGCTATTCCCTCTAGATAGAAGGTCACGGGACGAGCATATAAGACCGATGCGCGCTTGCACAAGCCACGTGACTCTTCCTGCAAAAGCACGCTTTGTACCCGAAACAATAGCGCCTTACAACGCTCGTGGAGCACATCGCTCGATTCAGCGATACAGCGCCTCATTACCCAAGCTCACTCGCGGAAAAGTAATGCTCTCTAAGGAATTCAAGGAAAAGGAACATGAAAACACGCCGTAAGTGCATGCGCTTGCTGGCCTGCTTATGAGTATCGTTTCGATGCACGACAATGACAAACACTGCAACAGCAAAGGCAATATAGCCGATCCGCCCACCGCGAGGACAAGTCCACACCTGCAGACAACGTACAAACTGTTAGCAGTCGGACGCAAGGAAGAAATAGAACACGTGTAAATGGGCCATCCTGCTCCTTCGGCCCGGCTATAGGTCAGTCCGCTCAAAATGAACATGCAAGCGTCAACTAACCGCATCGCTGTTTCTGCAGGGGCCGACTCCACCGACACCGCGTTGTACACTAGATCATGCACCGCGCTAACAAACACTGAACCCCGCGATCAGCAGCGACCTTTGGCGCGAATCTCTTGCCGGGATCGAATGTTAACGACGTCGACTGCTATCGAAGACGCGCCAGGCGCGGCCGGCCCTTGAAACATCCCCCGCTGGGCGCTCCCACCTGGCCATAAATCGACGTGCGCACTACCGCCGCTGGGCGCGCCATAAATAGACACGGCTGCAAGTGGATTCCCCGCCGCAGTGGCAGACGCTCGGGGGTCACGCTGAGGGGCAGCCGAGAGCGATAACTGGGCCAGCGGCTACTGCCCGCCAGTTCCATGCAGCGCTTCGGAGGCCGCGGACTGTCTTAAGCCAGCGCTACCGCAGTAGAAAACTGCCGCGTTTCTGGTTACACCCACGGGTGGGAGCACTGCTGGTGGCAAACCCTCGTGCATACTCGTCCGCACTAACGCTGCATGGTGACGACGCGACAACAGCATGCTGGGCGCATACCTCGAAAACGAAACCCGTCTCGCAGGCGGTGTTGATAGCATTCCTGCGCACGCTTCAGGAAAGGCTGTAGCGGCAATTCGCCCTGACCCCAGATGTCTGCACTTATTCATTTCTGTCGCTGTCCTGCGCCATACCATTCCTTATCGTTCTTAGCTCGACACGGATGTGGGCCTGTGCATCGAATGGATGCCTCGAATGGATGCCTCGGTGTAAAACAAACCATGCTTCGTGCCCCCGATCATGCGCCTTCAGCAGGGAATTGTGAGTGGAGTCACGGGTAGAGTGAAGCCGAAAGCTGCCATTCCGGTCTCATCTTTTTCGAGATTCAAATTCGGAAAGTAGATAACGACTAGTAGAGAGGGAACATACACTTGCCTCGGGTATTGTCGGGCAGGAAGGGCCGATGAAATGTCAGAGCTGCCACGAAATTCCAAATCAAGAAAGAGGGAAGCTATCGTATTCTACCGAGACATGCGCACCATCGCTTTGCCTCGAGCATTTCACGTACATTTGCTCAGGTTTTTCTTCTTTTGAAGAAAACACAAGAAATCCAACGCGAAATGGCTTTCCCCATTCTGGCGCTCCCCACATTGCTTCATTCTTCTTGCATGTGCTGCATTACCTTGTGAATGAGTTCAACATGAAATGGTAAGTCATCTTTTGAGCACGACGGTAAGCAAGTGCCAACGATTGACAGCTCCGACGAATGCCGGAATTGGGAAAAAGTGCTGCTACTCATTACGCAAATAAGCTGAGCAGGCAGAGGCACTTCTGTGCTTCCTGTGCTGCCCCACCACATCCTTACCCTCGTCTACTATTTAGTTTTTTTTTCTATTTTGAAAATGGTACTGCCACCTTTCGTACTCAACACTACGTGTTTCCTTATTTGCATGACGATCCTATATTCGATGCCCCCGCTACACCGAGGAGGCTTAAACAAGATATAAATGAATAAATTGTTGATCTACGAAGAGGCCAGCCGAAAAATGGGCGACACACTGCGCACGTAACACTTCAGTGCCCGGAGAGATCTCAGAAATTATGAGCATGCGATCAAGGCGCCTCCATTCCAGTTCTCTGTGAGCACTTCTCGCTCGGTGCCCCAAAAACCCATGCGTGCTGCTCAAGCACTACTGTTCCGGCTGAAGGCCGGCGGATGGCGTTCTTTTGAAAGGGCAGAAGGCAGAATGAAGCAAAACCAAGCCGACCATGTTTCGCATAGTTTTCATTTATGGGCAGACACGGTGCGTGGTAGGCAACACTTTTCATCTCGCAGCGTGCCTGCGCAGACGTCCTTCAGCTGTGCAAAGCTGCCCAGGTCAGCACTGAACAGATGAAGCGTCCGTTAAAGACGCGCCAACGTTGTTATTGCCTTTCGTTCACGAATACAATACAAATGGCTCTGCAAACACTCTAGCAGGCTAGACTGCCGTTTTTTCTTGACGCACATGTAAATAAAGAATTCACGGATGTGGACTATGCTGCGCCTGTTCCCCACTCTGGCGTGCACCAGCAATTCGTGCCCTCGGCCTGCGTGCTCTGCAGCTCTCGTTTTCCAGCTATGTTCGTTTCATTTTGTCTCGCATACCGCCTCGAAAGTGATATTTTGCAACTGAAGGAGAGCTTCAATGTTATGAAGCTGTACTTTACGAACATCTCGATGGGAAACCTTGCCTCCGATGTCGCCCCAAATGACCACAGGCAAGCGTGTGCGCGGGTATACTGGTTGTCACACGTTCTTGCAGCCAAAAGACCCTCGGGATGGTTGGAGCGGGAATTTGCCGCGGACCTCGCAGCGCTGTTGAGCCAGACACCGACCGCGCCAAGTCCCTTCGCTCACTCCTCACGCTCGTGACCCAGCTTCGAACGGCTGCCGTTTGAGCTGGCTGGCCCCACGGCGGAAACGTGCCGGCTGACGAGATCGGCGCTGACCCCGAAGGAGAAAGCGGTCGGCGAGGTCTCGTTCCCCTCCTGACGGCGCTGACAAGGGGCCACGAAACGAGACCTGCAGTCGGGTACCGGCCGCCGGAGAGCAGCGGGGCTAAAAACGGGCCGGTCGGCTACTCACCCCGTCGGTGCATTGTTCACTGCAGCCGCCCTTCCACATTCCAGTGGGCTGAGCGCAACCTGTCTGTGAAGTAGGCACGTCATCCACTCTTCCCTTCAATCTGAGAGAGAAAGTTGCAACTTGGGTCCGGTTTCCTATTTACATGAACCTGATTGACATTAACGACATTCCTAAATGCATTTCTGGTTCATCTATCAGGCGTATAAAAGATGACTGCGTTATTTACCGCAAAATAGCTAACCACGCTGATCCTAAAAAGCTTCAAGACAATCTTACAAGCGTAACCAACTGGTGCGATAAATGGTTCACGCGACTAAACGTTAACAGATGTAAACAACGCGTGTTCCGCGTCGCATTAACACCGCTGACATCACGCGTACTTACTTTCTTCACAACACTTCCCTTGAATCCGTCAACTGGTGCAAATACCTGGGTGTCCATATCTCCCACAACTTCATTGCATGCGCACATCGAACACGTCACTAATAACGCTCACCTGCTTCGTGGATACTTGCGCCCTAAATTTCTCTCCTGCGCTTCTGCCGATAAAGCTAACCCTTTAAAAACATTAGTACGGCCAAAACTGGAATATGCATCCGGAGTCTGCGATTCCAGTAAAATCACACTGATAAACACACTAGCATTGATTAAAAATGGCGCAGCACGTTCCATCTTATCCAACTATTGCCGTTACGCCATAAATAATTCAATGAAAAATACATTTACCTTACCGGACCTTTCTGCGCGCCGTGAATATTTTCGACTGTGTCTTCTCCACAGAATTTATCGTCATAGCCCCCTATTAATGGACCATCTTTTTGTTCACCCTTCGTACATTTCACCGCACTCGGAACACATGTTTAAAGTTAGTGTTCCGTTCTCTAGAACGAAAATATGTCTTGATTATTTTATTGCCAAGACCAGCGTAGGCTAGAGCCACCTTCCTCCGTCCATCAGTGCCATTTCTGAGGCTCACAATTTCAAGACTTGTGTATTTTCTGCCGTTTGTTAACCTATTTTTGTATAATTAAGCGCTGTTTTCTGTACTTGTCGCTCCTTTCTGTAATGCCTTCGTGCCCGGAAAGTAGGTGAAATAAATAAATAAAAATATGTGTGTCATCAATCGGGCTTTCCTGAGCTCCGAGTGGCATTAGGAAAGGGATCGTTGCAGCTGTAGGCAGTAAATTGAGAACAGACAAAGAACGGTTCTCATGCGACCTTGAGTAATGAACCAGCGCTCAAATGACAGGGCTCCCGCGCTTCCCGAAGGACTAGATTCTTCGACACTGGCATTCGCGCAAATACGAATACACGAGCAGTACCGCAGCCCTGGGCAGGGCAGCCAATCTATTATGCGCTCTACGTCGCTGTTTTGTTGCCTGAATCTGGCGACTTTTCGGAACACAGTTGATCATGAACGCTTCCACGATTTATTGACGCCACGGCGAGCCGACAACGTCCGTAAGATAGGCGACTACGAAATCGACGGAGCGAACAAAAACCGCGCTATTTCTTTCTACATGCAAACAGCTAAGACCGCAGGTGGAGCACAGGACCTAATGGTGAATACCATTTGGCCGGCAGCAAGTTTTAGAAAAAGAATGGAGAATAAATTAAATGGTTTGCAATATGCCTGAAAGTGATCACGTAGTTCTAATGACGCGAGAGCAGCTCTGACCCCATATGCTTTTTTTTGTCTATTCGAAGCGGCGTCAGAGACCGATTTTCCAAGCATTTAACCCCAGGGAAGCCAAGTAGCAGGCCAGGGGAAAGTTTGTACCCACTAGAAACCAGTGGCTGCCAGGAGGCACCGGGAATGGAAAGTCTACCTGAAGTCAAGTTCCCCGCGCTTTCACGGTATTTGACCTAGAACTGCCTTTGAACCATTTTTTTCGTGTTTTTTTTTTTCATATACACATAACACCGCGTCATTATATTCCAACAGTGGGACCTCGTTGCCGGGAGCACCGGTAAATTTCTACGCATGAAAACAATGGGGTGGGTGGTGAGAAAAACATTGACCTTTAGTCACCTGAGCGATTATTTCCGTTCTGCACGCAGTATGAGACTTAATCGTTTACATAACGTTTTGTTTACTTTTGGGGTCTAAAGAATGGCGAGAGGCGCTCTTTGCCATTTTTTTGGTTCATTTCTACAGCGAGCATTGTCTGCTGCCTACTGCCCAGGAATAAAATACTGAACCTTCGTAACGCACCCACAGGGTAAGGAAGAGCAAACTAACGTATGCAACAATCCAGCTGAAGTATACCTAGATGAAGTTTCAAAATGAGAAAACAAAACGAAACAGGAGAGACCGTGGCTCCTAGGGGTGACCACAATCCATGCCGGCAGCGCGCAGTTCGGTAAAGTCAGGCTCCGCTTGCGAAGGGAGGGGTGGACACCGGCACAGCACTCGACAGGCACGTCGCCGATGCCGCCCGATATCTCGCTGCAGTTGCAGGCAAGCTCTCATATCCCTGATTCTGTCCAACCAGCGAGAAAGGCACAACCAAAGGCCGCTGTTAATGCCACTAGGAAGCAGGGAGAGTTGACAACGCGCTGCTAAGCGATGTAGACCGAGAAGTGCTTTATTATACGCTTGATCTGTGCGGGTCCACTCTGAAGCTGCAGCGATAAAAACAAGCAACAGCCTGGAGACAGTGCTTTGTTTCCAGAACACAGCTCAAGAAATATGCCAAAGTCAACACCATTCCGTGCTAAAGGGTGGTCTCCACTGAAGAACATAAGCTCCTATTCGATGTAAGAGAAAGCACGAAAACAGCGTCCAGTGCAAAACTTGTGAAGGAGGACATGACTTAGCCGCTCATCGGGACGTTTTTTTCCCCTGTGTGTTATTCTAAGCGATCACCCCTAATGAAAGCCGGGCACCAGGCCGGGGGACGCTTGTACCCATTTTTACCGGTGGGTGTCCGGCGGTGGGTTTCGAACCGACCACCTCCCGCAGCCGAGACGGGCGCCCAACCCACTAGGCCACCCCTGCGATGTCATATATCCCTGCCGTAGCGCTGTAAGGATAGTGTGAATCTACCCTGCGTTGTGAGGGCGCTTTCAAAATAGTTCACGTGTAAGCAGCGCTTGTAAGTCAGTTCACTTATTTCTTGATACATGGACATGCTTTCTTGACGTGGCAGGGAGCAAAAGAAAAAAAAAAGTTTGCACTGCCCGGACCGCCTAAGGCACAACGAGCTTAATCAAATTTAAGGTAACTAATCAGGCACGAGGCACTTCAAATTTTTGCATAACAGGAAAAAAAAATCTACACCAGCGAAGCCTGGAACGGGAGGTTCATACATTTAAGTAGTGTGCCAGGAGTAATAAATGCATCACACAAAAACAGGATCGTCTGCTCTCAACAGCTGCTACAAAATCTATTAATGTCAAAGAACGATGTCGAAACAATGGAGTCAGCCAGTGAATAGTGGTACTGGGAAGAGTATGCTGATATCATCCGGAATTAAAGCGATGAATTTTACACAAACGTGGGGGTATGCGAACAGCACGAAACCTCCGCGAACAACGAAGCGGTCATGGTGAACTCGCCAAAAACCTGCGAAAAATCTGGTTCGCAGCGTGCCCTGCGGCCGCGTTCGGGAAATGCGCAGGCATGTCGCTGGGGGGCAGATGACGCTTGTGAGGAGCCATCCACGCACGAGCCAACGCCGCTTTGGGAATAATGGTGAATTCCAATCGCTATCACGGAGCGGCTTGCACACTCTGTGACAGAGCGCCTGAATCAATCCGGTGGAGAGCGCGCGACCTGAAAATGCCATTGGGGGGTGCGTTTCAATACCTCCGAGCAGACGGCTACTTAGACGTCTAGCCAGACAGCCGCCATCTTGGGACACGTTCCATTTCTCACGAAGCCGTCTAAGATGACTGCTTTGCCGAAGTCTACATCGATGCAGGCTAACTTGCTGTCTAAAGACGGCGGAGTTGATGTACGCGGGTGAGCCAGTCGTGCTCTTGCGGGCGTCGGACTGTACCCGGAGTATAGGAAAGGAAAGATGTGAGTCATTTCATTACGTTATTTGGTATGCAAACTAGTGGCTAATTAATCTTCGTGGACGTGCGATTCCTAGCAGTGAATCACGCTGGAGAAAATTGTGCAGTTTAGAGCTTTGCTACAGCAGCGGACGCTGCAGGCCTGTTTACGTGATCCGGAATCTGACGATGCCGGATGTTAATTAGCACCTCGATTTTAGGGATGAATACTCGTCGTTGTCGTTGGGTTCATCGACGGGCGTTAAGACGGCTGGCGTGACGGTTAACAAATGTGTTTTTCTGTTGCTGTATTAGTTGAATCAACTCTTTCGCGTACATTCATTTTATCTCTACAGTCTCGGAACAAACACGCCGGCATGCTGCGAATTGATTTTAGTCTTTGCAGGATTAAAGCTCGCTGCTGTATTTGGGTTTCTCGCCGTCTCCGAGTACCACGCACGGCAGACAGCTGGTTTAATTGCACGCATGTGTTTTCCTGTTGCAGTGCATATTAGCCGTATCGCATTTCGCGCATATTGATTACAGTCTTTCGTATTCTTTCATATATTTACAGGACCGTCTGGACGAGCACATTTGAGGAGCATGTACAGTTTAGCATCAATAATAAAAGAATAATCGCATATCTCTTTAGCGTCGTCTTCGGAGAGCGGCCCCGTCTGCTGCAAGTAGACTGACCGATAGGCACATTCACCAGTCCGGTTTACGCGCAAAGTCATTGCAGAAGAAATGTGTAAACTTGTTGAAAACACGCTTTTAATTATCGTTATTGCTCAGTTTGTGAAAAATAGTAGTACAACTGTTCATAAGTTCTAGTTACATTATTATGCCGCGAGGCGGCGTGAGCAGTAGACAAGTTCCAATATATGGACATGTAGACGGCTTCCTAGACATCACACTAGACGCCTTGTTAGACGTCTAGAGTATCGGAACGGAGCCTAGAGTCAACTTGCTCTAGCCAGAGCATGTATGTGGCGCTCGCCAACTGCTGGAGGAAGTATCCGTCATTCCTTGCGCTTGCCCGCGCTTTTCGCTCGCGCGTCGCCTGCTTTTCGCGCGTAGCTGCAAGAGGTGAAGATTACTCCCGCTGCCTTTTGAGATGGAGGTGACGCCTGAAGTTTATGATAAGCTATTGCTACTACTTTCCGACTCACTGTCGTCAAGCAGATCAAGCTCCAGTGCGCGATTCACTTTCGAGTCCATACCGTCGAGAGATGCTGATCGTCTGCTACGGAGCGCGGAGAGGACGCGACAAGCCGCCGGAAATGGAGGGCGCCGCTGAAAAAGCGTCACGCAAACTTCCGGTCGACTCCGCCGAGTTCGGCGGAGCAGTCCCGACTGCTCCATGGAGCAATCTCGGCTCGGCCAATGCTCCCTGTCAACGATTGGAAGACGCAATCCGTGGCTGAGATCTGCGTTTGGAATACAGTTGCTCCGAAAAGAGCAGAAAGCGTTGCTCCCGAAGTGCTCCAACTATGCCTTTGTAAGTCACCATAACACAGACCAGAGGGAGCCACGTGTCAAGGGTCGCGCACACGGGAAGACAGGTGCGAATATTCGAAACATTCGAATCTCGAATCGAGTGGTTGTCGGCACTCGGCTCGAAACATGATAGGCCAGACGCGCCATTGATGTCGAACAATTTCGAATAGCGCACCGGCCACAACTCAGCCTTATAGCGCGAGCTGAAATCGCCTTTGTCGGGTCGAGATCGAGTGACAGCTTCAACTACTGGCACTCATCGCTGCTCTCAGCACTGCAGTCAACTTCGCCAGATGACGTGAATGAAAGCAGGTCGCGATATGTAGTACTGCGAGACTCTCGATCGGCGCTAATAGGACGTAGCCAATGACAACGTGCAAACTCTGACAAAGGGAGAATTAATGCACCAGAGTTGAAGGAGTTGCAGCGCCGAGTTGGCGGCAGAGTGCTGCGATTCCAGCGAACGAGCCACTTTTGTCACTGCGAAGCTTTGATGGAAGCCAGGGCAGCGAAGCGCAAACGCAGCGGGCGCGTGAGTCATCATCCCAATTTTGCAGTGCAGGACAAAATCCTCCTCCACTGGCCTCCAGCGTTAGCTGCAGATACCCCCCCTTCCCCCCCCCCCCCCCCCCTGTTGTACTCTTGCTGCGTCTTGGAATCAACCACCGTTTATATTCTCTTTTCACTACATTTCTATTAACACCCGTACATTTTTAGCGATGACATCGTTACCACTCATTTCGCCCCTAACTCGCGTTGCCCTATTGGTTCATGTCAACATTACGCCTATGGTTTTCATTTCTATAGCTCGTTGCGCTCTCCTGAATTTAATGTCGAGTGCTGTCGTTAGCTTCCAAGCTTCCGCCCAATATAGGAAGGCCGGAAACATAAATGAAAAAAAAATACATACTGTCTTCGTCGAATCATGCGCAAAATCCCAATGACCCAAAAGTCGCTGAGACATTTTTTTCCGTCTTTGCGTTCGTTTCGAACAGGCGCCCTAATCGTCCCATCTCCTGCAGTTTCGTGTATACCCTTACGCGATGCTCACGTGCCCTCGTGGATGGCATTTCTTACGTCTGGACCCGCATCCTCGGCACAAAAATGGACACAGCAGCCTCAGAGAAGAAGGAAAGAGAAAAACAACGCTTCTGGCATTTAAATAGCACTGAATGCGGTGCTCGCGCAGCAGAAGAAAATTGAACATCTGGCCCTCAGAGTGCCATCGCACAAACGATCAAAAATAGCAGTGGCCTCGAAACGGCACAGGTAAGCGTGCAAAATCGAGCGACTGGGTGCTAACGGTGTCATGCGTCTTATGGTTCATCCCTAAGGAAGTACTTCAGTTTTGTTTTTAAAATACGACTCGGCCTCAGGTTGAGCTGTTTTCACAGCTCCCTGAGCAAAGGTAATTTTAAAATGTAGGAGGCAGTGAAGCGTTCCTGTCCTTGGCTGCACTTTGAGGTGATTTACATTCAGGCTAACTCCTAGATAGAAGGGAAAAGAAGAGAGGACACATAGGTGAAAGCATCGGCGCTGAGGGCGCAAGGTCAGTTTCGGTCACACTTGTCTTGTTTGGGGAGAAGGTTAAAACATTTCTCAAGAAAAACCGCCGCAACGCTTCTGCTGAGCAAAATAATAAACCAAGGTATCAATCGCTCAACTCTCGCTTAAGGCTGTTTGAATATAAAGCACAGCGCTTGTATAACCCAAGTCGACCAGCCATCATAGAGATTAGCGGAATTTTCGGAGTGTGGCCACTCCCTTAACGAGACCTGATAGTCGCTTCACGGGCGGCCGTGACAAGCACTGCTTGGCCTCACAGTTCGCCAATTATCGGGCGCACTTCTGACATGAAACAATGAAGCCAGCGGCCGCATGCACGATACGCGGCTGGCTGCCAGCGCTAGTTCCGGCTGACACGCACCGCAGACCCGTGGGATGTGTGCGGAGCTTAACCAGCAAGGCTGCCGGGAGGGCGTGTAAGGGGCGCGCCCCTCGAATGCGGCCATTCGGACCCCTCAACCAGCAGCTGCTGCGAGCAGGCGGCCGATGGGCGTGCAAGGGATTGATCGCTGCAATCGCGCACTGGCCCGGCTTGGCGCGATCGGATTGTAGCGTAAGCCTTCCCGCGAATAGTCACATACCGAGACGCATTTTGAGAAAAAGCGATGATGGCCGAGAGCGAAGAATGGCTTTGGGGCGATATACTTGTGCGATCCGGGCAGCAACAATCTTTGCAGCTAACCGCTACAGGCAGTATTTCTCTAGAAGACCAGGGTGCTGACAAGTACCTGTTTGTTTAAGCAGTCGGTGGCGCAAACATGCGGTAAGAACGAAGGTGATGCGAGCCTCCTCGGTTTGGCCGTTGCCAATGCGCCTATGAGGACGCACTAGCACACTTATGCTTCTCCGCAGACCCCATTCTTTTACCCACTCATTTCTCAGTTCAGTGCCTGTATTTGCTTTCACGTCTGACATCAGTGGCGGCAGCCATTAGGAGGCTCCGTTATTGAAGGCAAATTGCAGCGCGGCAGTAAAGTGAATAAATAAAAATAAACAAGAAATTAATTAGGGTATGGCGCGACAGGGTTATTGGGGCCTGTGAGTGGTTCCTCTTGCTTATCCTGTCATGAAAACTTTTTCCCCCTCTACAATCATTTTGTAAAAGACCATAAGACGTCCTTTTAAAGCCCCGCTTTGACCAAGCCTCAACATCTTGCCAGCGGCGCCTAGCGGTAGCGACTCGCAACTAAAGGGTGCGCGGTTCGATTCCCGACTAATTTTCCTAGTTTTCATTTCAGCGCAATTTATTTTCTTTATATACTTGCATGCTCTAATGACGCTAATGTCGTGCTGCCACCGTCTAAGCACCATTTTTGAGATGTTTTATAATCCCATTTCAAATTCGTCTCTAAATGTACGACGTAGCGAAAAAAAAAGTATTTCGTAAAGTAGAAAAGTATGACGTATGAAAATTCAATGCGGATTTTGCGCTCACAACAACTGCCACAACACCGCTGCCGGATTTTCTGCAAAGCGTGAGCTTTACGCTGTCGCGCAAAAGAAGCGTTGGAAAATATTGTCCCAGATCATATTCTGCTTACGAATGCTAGGTCAACACTATTCGAAGAGACGAACACTGAGCGCAGGTAAACGGGAGACCTGGCACAACGACGAACGTCAGATAACGGGAGACTCAGCCACGCGCAGTCCTCAGCTGATTGGAATGACGTCACCGTAAATAAACGACACCCTATATTGACAACTGATGTAGTTTTGCGGGTGATACTTAGTGATTTAAAATTCACCAATGATCAAAGGCTTATTTCACGAGAAAAAAAGCTCATGGTTCTGGTGATTATTTCTGCGTGAAATAAACCAAGTAAAGAAGTAGTGAAGTACACTTTTAAGGCTTCAAAAAGTGGCACATTTTTAAAAGAACAAAAATCAAACATTTGCAAGGTAAGACGTGAAAAGGAGGCTGAAAGCAGTTGTGTGGCTCTTGGACATTAATGCTCTCGAAGAAGGCGCAAAAAAATGCTAGCCTTCGAATGAGTCTTTCGAGCAGATGGGGCCCCGTAAGGCCATGGCGTGCCGCCGTACTACGCATTTAGCAGTGGCACCTTTTCTGCTTTTGTAGTAAGTGGCCTGCCGGGAAGCGGCACTGCGCTGGATGGGGTGGAAGAGGGGTACCCCAACGATTTTCAAACATCCTTGCCCAGGAGAGAAGGCCATCCGGAGACCTCCAACGTGGTACACTTAAGGAATGGTTTCTTTTTTTTTGCACGTCCTGTCTCCAGTACTTTAGTGATGATGACAGCGATAAACTTTTTGGAACCACTTTGGAAGCTGTAAATCAGAAGCAATAAAGACGATGTCCAAAATAACTGGAGCGTCGAGATCTCATTAAGTTAACAAAGTGCAGTCAGTAATGAAACGTGAGCTAGCTTGCTGTGCGATCAAATTCATTTCATGTCACGAGTACTTAGGCAATGCTCGCCAGCACGTGCGTGGAGATATCGAGAAAACAATTTATGCAGCGACATGCCTGCAAGAAACTACGAACGTTGGATGGGCAAGCCTCGGAACTGGTCGTGTCTGCGTTTTTCGACCGCAGAAAGCGGATAATTCTGCTGACAATTTCGCAACGAAACAGCTCCTCGGGCACAACTCCTTCTATGCTTCGAGAGTCGGTTGCATATTAATGCAGCGAGTATAGCCTAAATTGGGTTAAAATGAATTTAAAACTTGTGTGAGTGTATTTTGATAACAAAACTTGGTTATATCTGAACTATGAGCGTACTAGGCAACCCGCTTGACTTAATGCACTGCACACTGCTTAATAACGCCTTTTTCATGCGCTCAGGGTTGAAGCAGATCTCTCTGAAGATTTCTGGTCAAATTGAGAGCTTTGGACAAGCTTTCAAATCTTGAGAGGCGCACAGGGGTAGACGCGTGCGTTTTTTCCGATGCAGTACATACCAGGAAAGCTAGCGCAGGCAAAAGAACAGACGTATGCTTTTCAGTCCGTCTTGTAACGCCAGTTTCCACAGATTGAATCTATAGTGCAGCGGGGTTATGATGTGAGGTTAAGCACTTAATGCTCTACAAGAATATTCTTGGGCCTGAATGAATTCGTTGCAAGCTCTGCACTCAAACTCGAGGAAGCAAATGCACTAGAAAAAAAAAAAACTTCGGTGAACTCCGCCTTAAGGGTGTGACGTGCAGCGTCAATGGGTCCCTTCAGTGGCCTGCGGTACTCCTCGCATAACACTGCGCTAACACGGACGTTGTTGACGGGTAGGGCGTCCTGTTCACGAACGAAGGGGCCGCGGTTAGAGTCTCGGCTCGACCATTTTTTCTTTTCAGCGCAGGCGCTTTTCTTCTTTCAGATACACTGCGTACTTGTGCTAGAATGACGTTACTACACTGTAGACTAATGAGGAATTGTGTAGTAATGTCATCACTGTTGTAGCATGTTATCGCTGTGGTATTTTTAATTAGCAGCGCGAGGTCATGTGGTTGTGACGTCACGATCCTCTTGACCAATCCCGACGTGCGCCACAACGGCGCCAGCTCTTACGCTGAACGGGACCGTTAACGCTGTCGTGTTAAGAAAAAAAAAACGGCCACGAACACTCACAAATGACGATCACGTCCCAATGCGGCGCCCACACGCCATCTTTGCCAAGCTGTTAAGCTCTGGTTGCTGTTAGGCCGGACAAACGAGGCTTTGCCGCATCACCAGCTAGGCGGAACATGATGAAACCGGTTCGGCTGGGCTCGCAGGAAATTTACGCTCTGAAGATCACACAAGCCTTCAAGGCTGACGTCGTCTAGCATCCCGAGTCCTTGAATGCCAGATGCATCCTCGGTTTCAAGCACACCAGCAAGGGAGCAGAAGACATGCAGCTTCGCGACCAGTTGCGTAAGACGGGCTACCAGGCGTCTCCTGGTGGCATCCCGTCCCTCTCAGAGACGCCTGGCTTGCCATCGAACATTTACCCCAGCCAACCTTCAAAGAGCGAATTTTGCACGGTCGGGCGTGACTCGACATGACCCCGCACAGTATTTCAGACCACTGGATGAGCCCGGCAAGAAGCACGCCCCGCATTGAAATGGGCAAAGGGTTTCAGAGGGCCCCGATTATATTTTAACCTTAACTAGGCAGAAATGTCAGCAACACAAACAGCATACTGGTGTGAGAACGACTGAAGCAACTCGAGCTCGCATTTCAGTTAGCACAAAGAGGCGGCCGATGCAACCCTTCGGGAAAGCTGGCCCGCATAGCACTTTCGTGAGATGCCACTATCCGCAGCCGTACCGCCAATGGCGCCGACTCACCGTATGAGGCCGCCGCGAGGAGAGCGCAGAGGAGCGAGAGCAGCATGGCAGCAGGTCACCGGTCGTCTGAGCGTAAGTGAACTGGGCGCCGCGGCGTTGGCCGCCTTTTCATACCGGTTCACTTTCCGACTTAGCCTCAAAACCAGGACGCCTCGAGGGGCCGGTCACGTTCGCCCCCACACGCTCGTTTTTCCCGCTCCCCAGGAATGCCAACCGGCGCCCAAAGCAGCAGCCAGCGTTGTCGCAGCAACGCGGCGGCAGAGGCAGCAGCAGCGCGCGATCAGGCCCCGCGATAGCGCGTCGGCGGACGCCTACGGCCTTTGGCCAACGGAACACGCATTCGCCCCCCTCGTCAAATGCCGCCGCCACCACCTTGGGGACACGTGCTGGCGCGGATGCGCGGAACGCACAACCGCGGTGCGTGGAGCGACGCCGCCGCAACGATGACGCATCGCCTGGAGATGCGGGACGGTGTCTGCCAGAGGAAGGCCTAACGATGGGACGAGCTGCGCGTGATTGCATCGGCTTATTTCAAGCCACCTTACAAGTGCCCCCGGACAGTCTCAACGCTTATCCGTTCAACCTCAGTCCGCGACATAACGCTGCCTTGACTCCACTGCTGGCGCCCGGCCGTGCCTTGGAATTCGGACGGAATCAGCCGAGGCTAGAGTTTTCGATGAGGACGGCAAAAAAGATTTTTACCGGTCAGGCCCTTCTGCGCGACCGGCTGCGATTTGCCCTTAGCAGAGCGGAAGGCATGCGCGCAATTAGTCGTTTTGCACGCTGTGTGGTAAGGCTGCTCTCGCAGGGCCTTCTCGGAGCAGCATTCAGCGGGCGACCAACTTCAGAGAAGTGACGGCTCTCGCGGTGTAACGCGAACTAATGAAAAAACGCAGCCCAACATTACCGTCGGCTACGACCAATGTAACAGCTAGAGAAATTCAACCGCTTATGATGCGGGAGACGATTGAATGGTCCTCGTTTTATTTTAATATTGTAGCATTGGGGATATTGGCGAGAAGACTGCAGCACAGGCCTCTTTTAGTAAGCCCTCCTCCAGGCGTCACCCTCGTGAAGGGCTAGCGCGCTCTCTGCGGGAAGACCACCTGCTTCCATGTCTATGTGTATGGGTGGCTGAAGTTTACAGGGCTTAGTGCACGACACAACGGAGGAAAATGTTAGGTGCCTGAAGACAGCGTGCTTTCCGCGTACGGCCTTTTCTCCTTGCTGTTGTGATGGGAGGCCCCGAAAGCGGGAACAGACGAGCCCGGCAGGCGCCATCGAACTATGTTTGACCCAAAGGTGCTGTCGTCCTGAGAAGAGGATTAGGAACGGCTCCTGGCGATGGTGAGCTGTGACGAAAGGCCTCTCATCCCTTCGTCCGGAGTATGTAATGCGGCGTTTCTCCCGAACTGCGCCCTCACGTGGACCGGCAGAAAGACCCGAACAAAGGCACCGGACCCGCCTCACTCGCTTGCACTTGCGCGGCCAGACAAAGCGGGGGCGGACACGGATAATTCATCTTACCCTCTGGAATGCCCGGGGGCGTCAGGACGCATCTTTACACGGAGAGGATCACCGCCTACAAAGCCAACGACCTTATGCACATGATCAACCCGTCGGAAACCACATTCCAGGACGCCTCTTTCCCACGGAGGGGGTCACCGCCTGCTAAGCCAACACCTTATGCACCTGCTCAACCGGTCGAAACAGGATTCCAGGACCTCAAGGCGCCAGGATTCCTTATCGCCTGTGCACGTGTTTGTGGGGGCGGAGCGGTCACGAGGTTAGGGAAGAGACTATGAAGAGATGTCTGCCCATTGGATGCTTGATCCGCCACCGGTTTCCCTAGCTAGGTGCCTAGGGAATATCCACTGTATTTAAGCCGCGATTTGGCTGGTTTCACGGCACTCCATCTCTGACTTTTGGGTCTCCCTGCTTCTGTTGTAAATATGTAGCACTTCATCTCTGACTTTAGGTCTCCCGGCTTCTCTTGTAAATATGTAAATAAACCTTAAAGTTTACCAACCCTCCTGAAGGCTTCCCTCCGTCGTCTGCAGAGTTCATCGTCATGCGGTGAAGACCTCGGTCCCGATATCCAAGCATATCAACTGGTTGGCAGCGGTGGGATGGTCTGCGCCTCGTCCTGACTCTGGTATGGTAAGTGCGCGGTCTTTCTCTTGGAGCATTGCCAGGTTTTATAACTTTGGAAGATTGTCAGCCTAGGTAATCGAAGGTTGGTATAAGAGGCAGCCGGGGCTCCTCTGACCACGTGAGTAGTGACTTGCCGTTGCTTAAATAGTCATGGACTGGAAGAAGCTGCGCAAACCAGACCTAGTTCTCGTATGCGGGGAATTGGGCATTGATTGTGGGTCGATCCGTAGAAAACCTGAATTGATTAGGGCAATTGAGGATTCCGGTGCGGACGAGGAGGAGATAGTAGAATGTTGGGAGCTAATTAAGGAGGAGTTGGAGAAGGAAAGGGAACAAAAGAAGCGAGAGGGTGAACCAAAGAAGCGAGAGGATGAAGAAAAAAGGAAGCGCGAAGAGCACGAAAGAAAGCGCGAAGAATAGAAAAGGGAGCACGAAAGGAAGCGCGAAGAGCAGGAACGAGAGCATGAAAGAGAGATCGAGAAAAAACGGCTTGATCTACAGATAGCTCAGGCTGCACAGGCAGAACGCACTATGCTAGAGGTGCCGAACACAGTGGCAAGCCAGGCAGCATCAAAAATAAAAAAAAGGACCTCTTGCAACCGTACAAACTTGGAGAGGACATAGGGCTCTTTCTCGTGAACTTTGAGCGGGCATGTGAAAGTTGCGAGTTCCCGACCGAGTCTTGGCCGCAGAAACTTCTGACCATTCTTCCATGTGAGGCGGCCCAAGTACTCGCTCGTCTGGCAAAAGAAGAGGCGGCAGACTATACTAAAGTAAAAGCAGCACTCCTAAAAAAGTATCGCCTGTCTGCAGAGGCCTTTCGGCGCCACTTCAGGGAAGCCAGAAAACAGCCTAATCAGTCATTTCCGGATTTTGCGCATAGCCTTAAGGCAGACCTGAAGGAATGGCTAAAGGGAGAACAGGCTTACAGAACTCACGATAAAGTAATAGAGGTGATCTGCCTGGAGCAGTTTTTTGGCTCTTTGAGGGAAGAAATGCGCATGTGGGTGCAGGACAGGCCGGGAAATAAAACCCTAGAAAGTGCAGCAGAGCTGGCCGAAGAGTTCTATGCCAAGCGCGTAGCAGAGGGTGCGCGTGCCCCCGTAAGCCCCAAAGTAGAAAAAAAATTTCCACGGATCCAGACAGGAGGGGCAGCAAGCCGCAACTGGGAGCGGAACGAGGGCCACAAAGCAGAATCAAGCACCCCCACAAAGGGGGCGACCGAAAAAGAGAGGGATAAGGCCTTTGAAGCCAGAAAGAAACCAGTGTGTTTCCGTTGTCACGAGCCCGGTCACTTCGCCCACGCTTGCAGGAAGCAGGAAATCGTTCTCTCCTTGGTGGAGGCGGGCGATGAGAACATGCGCCTGCTAGAGCCATACCTGAAAGACATGCAGGTTAATGGAAAACCGTGCCGGGTTCTGAGGGGCTCCGCGGCCACCATGGACGTAATCCACCCCACGTACGTGAACGCAGCTGATTTTACTGGGGAATGTGCAGGGATTAGGCAGGTGGCCGAAGAGAATAGGGCGTGCTTGCCGATCGCACGAGTTAGAATAGAGGGCCCGTTTGGAGTTCTGGAAACGGAGGCAGCGCTATCACAGAATCTGCCGGAAAAATTTCCGTACCTCTTTTCAAATCGGTCGGAGCAGATGCTCCAAGAAGGGGGTCGTAGTTTCGGCGATCGAACCGTCCAGGCGCTCATTCGTGCAAAGGCTCGCGAGATTGCAGCGGAAGTAAATCGTAGAAAGAACGAAGGCTCTCCCACGATGGGTCGGGCAGGGGCAAACCCAGGAGGCGATGCTTCTGAGACGAGCGGAGAGGCTCGCTGCAGGAACAGATGCGACGCCGAGTACAAGGACTCAAAGGGGATCCAGTTCGATCAGCTCGTGGTGGCGCAGAAATACCGCGCAGGCATCCTTAAATTGTGCCATGGGGGGGGTTGGTCTTGCCACCTTGGAGTGTAGAAAACTTAAGCTAGGCTTCTACAGGAGTTTTATTGGCCTGGCTGCGTCAGGGATGTCAAGCAGTTTGTAAAGTCCTGCGACACCTGTCAGCGTGTCGGAAAGCCAGGGGATTTAAGGAAGGCTCCGATGAAGCTAGTGCCCGTGATTAGCGAACCCTTCCGTCGTTTGGTGGGGGACGTAGTCGGTCCTCTACCAGTAACTCAGTCGGGGTACCGCTACCGAAAAGGGCGGGGAAAACGGGAATGCCGACGGTCTCAGTCGTAGCTTTCCTGCATAATCTGGCGTAAATTGCCCTAATGCTCGAAAAAAGCTACCGTATCATTTTTGGTTTTTGTTTTGTTTTTATTTCTTGCTTCTCCGTACCTACCTCATTGCCGAAAAAAAAGTTTCTTACCAAATTTCAGACGCATGTCCTTTGCGAAAAAGGGAAAAACAAAGAGGAACTAGTTTTGGTTCAGCAGACTTCCGGGCATGAGCTGTTGGCGAGGGTTAAGCCATCCAAAATTTGCAGCCATACGGCTCTGTATTAAAGACCTGGCAATGTTCTGAGGCTGGCCGCGTGCTGCCTAGCCGGAGGTAGGCGCTGAGCTCAGATCGGATCGCTAATGCTTCGTTGAGGACCCTTGCCAGCTGTGCAGGTCAAGTGGACTGACTACTACGAGGCCGACTGGGACTCTGACGCCCATTCGTGGTGCACCGACCAGCTGCAACCACTTCGTGGCGTCTTCTTGGCGGCGGACGGATTGTTGTGATCGGAGGCCCCGACAGCGGGAACAGACGAGCCCGGCAGGCGCCATCGAACTATGTTTGACCCAAAGGTGCTGTCGTCCTGAGAAGAGGATTAGGAACGGCTCCTGGCGACGGTGAGCTGTGACGAAAAGCCTCTCATCCCTTCGTCCGGAGTATGGAATGCGGCGTTTCTCCGGAACTGCGCCCTCACGTGGACCGGCAGAAAGACCCGAACAAAGGCACCGGACCCGCCTCGCTCGCTTGCACTTGCGCGGCCAGACAAAGCGGGGGCGGACACGGCTGATTCATCTTAGCCTCTGGAATGCCCGGGGGCGTCAGGACGCATCTTTACACGGAGAGGATCACCGCCTACAAAGCCAACGACCTTATGCACATGATCAACCCGTCGGAAACCCCATTCTAGGACGCCTCTTTCCCACGGAGGGGGTCACCGCCTGCTAAGCTAACGACCTTATGCACCTGCTCAACCGGTCGGAAACAGGATTCCAGGACCTCAAGGCGCCAGGATTCTTTATCGCCTGTGCACGTGTTTGTGGGGGCGGAGCGGTCACGGGGTTAGGGAAGAGACTATGAAGAGAGTGTCTGCCCATTGGACGCTTGATCAGCCACCGGTTTGCCTAGCTAGGTGCCTAGGGAATATGCACTGTATTTTAGCCGCGATTTGGCTGGTTTCACGGCACTCCATCTCTGACTTTTGGGTCTCCCTGTTTCTGTTGTAAATATGTAGCACTTCATCTCTGACTTTTGGGTCTCCCTGCTTCTGTCGTAAATATGTAGCACTTCATCTCTTACTTTTGGTCTCCCGGCTTCTCTTGTAAATATGTAAATAAACCTTCAAGTTTACCAACCCTCCCGAAGGCTTCCCTCCGTCGTCTGCAGAGTTCATCGTCATGCGGTGAAGACCTCGGTCCCGATACCCAAGCATATAACTGCCCGCTGCCAGCGGCGAGCCGTCTATTCAATTTCTCGACTGACGACTGCAGGCGCACGGTGTTGGACCGCTTTTTCAAGCTGCCATTATGTCAACTTCTGCAGGCCTCCGGCATCATGTATTCGTGATGCGAAAAAAGCTATAAAGTTATTATTGGTTTCGTTGACTAGTTCTTGCGTCTCCTGCGTTCGAGACTGCGCCAGACTCCATTGGCCATGGCCAATAATGGCGAACTTCTAGAGTGCGGGGTGGGGAATGGAAAGTGACAGCCCCTTCTCATTGTTCGCTGGCGTGATTATGACGCCAGACGGCTCTGGAAGGTCAGTCTCGACTCTAATGATAGCCGCAATGATAGGTCAGAAGGACTCGATACGAGGAAGGCACCCATGGCGGTCTGGGCTTCAATTTCTCTGTTGACAGTGTCAATAAGTGAGCCCTAGTGCATTTGAAAGGTTAACTGTACTTTCATATCCTACGTTTATCTCATTTCCCCCCTAAATATTGCTTCTTATACCTTCTGGTGGAACCTTTGTCTCGTACTGTTTTCGAGCCACTGGCGAAAAACACAAGAAGTGCTTCAGCCTACCGTCATTAAGAACCACCATAGCTACGACATAACGCAGCATTCGCTAGTCTTACCAAGAACCAGCGCCAACAACCAGCGAGAGTGGAAGCCTCTGGCGGCAACAAACTGGCAAGGGCGAAGGCACCTAGGCGCTCACCATGTTGAAGTGCATTAGCACATAGCAATCCTGGTTTTGGGCAGAGCAGCCCAGAGTGAGTGGAAATCCATGCGTTTAGTCGAGGTTGAAATGGACTTGTATGAGATCCATGGTGCGAATTCGTAACATGCTTAGGAAGATATAGCTAAGACGCTCCAGTACGGAGAATGCACTGCAGACGGAAAGACGTGATCAGAGGAACGATGCGTCAAAGCGTTCCACGGAGGCCGAGTTAAAAAAGTATTCGGCAATAAAAAGAAAACAAAAAGCCTGCTACATGGTACATGGTCAGATTACCTAAGGTGAGCGATTAATGGTAAACTGTCGCTCAGTATCCCTGATTTCATCATAATGTAAATTAATTGACCACGTTATTGCTAATCGCATGATTGAATTATTAAATTTGCAATCGATTTTGTTCATATTTGAGTAGAGATTCTGTATTTTCGCAAGATTTTGTTATTGATATTTCTCTGTATTCTAAGCCATCTCTTACTGAACATTTAACAACATTGCCAATGGTCCTCAAGCACAAATACAAACTACCACACGTGATGAGATTCTTGGTAACCGGGTAACAAGAACCAGCATCGATCATATTAATACTAAGTTAAATAGTCAAACACTTTAATTTGCGTTATTCAGGAAAAGGTAACAGACCACTACGTGGCGCTGGTGGCACTGGGAGAAAATGAGCAACGTATAGGTCTCCCCGGCGAAAAGTATATACTCAGTGACACTAGCGTAAATAGGCATTTTAGAAGTATTAATTGGAATTCTCTCTTGGTGTATAACCATTTAGATACCTATGAGGTACTTGTTCAAAAGTTTAGGTATAGCCATGAAATGTAACAAAGCAATGTTACACTTAAACGTTGAGATGCTTCTAGTCCTTGGATAAATAAAGATATTATGGAATCATCTCATTTAAAAAGTAAGCTACTAAATATATGTGACAGCAACCCCAATGGCTCATCTTTAAGGGAATAGTATAGAATAATTAGAAACAAGATAACTGCTAAGATAAGAGTAGCCAAAAAAGTTCCAGTTGAAGAAGTTTGCAGATTGTCGCCAGGTTGTGAGGGAACCATGTGTAGTTATAGGCAGGCGTGCAGCTGTAGGCAGAGCTCCTAAAAAGAATTTTGACACTGTACTGCAAGAAGCACTTCCCGGCTATTCCAATCTTGCTGTTGCCAATGGGTTCAATAAGTATTTTGTAGAAGCAGTAACAAATCTTCAAAATGAATGAATTAATGAGCTGTTTATTTTTAAAGAGAGGCTCACGCTCGCTTGTTGGGGAATCGGGTTTTTAAGGAAGGGAAAAGCAGGGGCCTATTGACACATAAGGAGACAGCTTGGGTAGTCGCGCAACGCTCTACACTGCTTTGTAGAGGCCACTTATCTTAGCATATTAGCCAATATCTTCCCAGATTCCGTTCGCTCCGGCTCTGGTCAATGCACGAAATTCCTCGTCTTCGGTGGGAAGGCCATGACTAGCGACGTGGTTGTCGCGTTCCTTGGGGAACTCTGAACAATTCTAACGTTCAAAATAAAAACAGCACAGCCCATGTACGGCTTAGTCACCCCGTAGCCAACGTTCAGTCGGCATATATACCAACGCTCACAGAGAGTGAACTGTGGTATTTGATCACGTTCTTCCCGCCAACCAGATCAGCTGGATCTTACAGGATAAGAATAAAAGTTGCTATAAATAACTTTGAGTACCTTAAATGTGCACTGCTACACATTATAAATCAAACCTTGGTTACAGACACTATCCTCCCAAACAGGATGAAAGTGAATATGGTTATGCCAGGTCACGAGAAAGAATCCAAAAAGTGTATAATTGAATATAAAGAAATTGTCATATTCTCTTCCCTAGCCTGCATATTAGAAAAAGTAGTCTGTCAAAGTTTGATTTCGTTTTTCAATAAATATAAACTCGTGCATGCTGGTTAATTTGTTTTCCGAAGCGGTTTAAGCAAAAGCGATATCCCAGACAACTTTAATGACCTAATTACTATGGAGATTGATAATAATATTGTATTGACTGTATCCGTCGACCTTCAAAAGCAATTCGACATAACTGACCATGACATATATTGTTAGCTAAATTAGATGTTCTTCGTTTTAGTGGCCCATACAAAGGTTTCCTCAAGAATTATTTTTCCGATCAAACACAGTGAATCCGAGATGAAAAAAAAAAAAAAAACTTTTAGAGACCTACTAACGGTGAACAACGGCGTACCGCAAAAGTTAACCTTAGGTCCGCTATTTTTTAACATTTATGTTATTGACTTAAGCAAGCTTCCGTTAAAATAATAAAAATTGTACCGACATGCAGATGATATAGTCCTTGCTTTGCCCCGAAAAACTTATGACGAAGCTGCCAAAACTTTGCAAAATGATATAGAATGCCTGTTAAACTGGTATCGAAATAACAAATTTTTGTTAAAAAAGAGAAAAACGAGCTTACTTTGCTTTCACAGGCCATATAAAGTAATTAGTGAAACACGGCCAGGGCATCTATGTTCCAGTGAGTGCCTATACTCTGCTTGACCCAAAGAGAATCTCTCATGCAGCGTGAAATACTTTGGTCTTACTTTTGATGACACACTATCTTAGAAAATGCACATTTTCATGCCTTAAGATCTGCTTTCAATCCTTCCGTTCGGAAAATGGTCTAAAAAAGCTTGGCGGAATCTGTTTTGCGTAACGGTCTCACAATTTATGGTTTCGCGTCAGCTTATAAATTCATCATATTCAATCGAATATTACAAAGAATGGCAGCACACCTTGCATACAGCACTAAATTCCACGGCGAAAAACACCTCTCAGTAAAGAACCAATTTAATAAGATCGAAGATCGCGAACAATGCTGGTTCGACATATTATGTAAACTTTAGTTTGCCGAAGCGTTTGGAACTCAGAACATTAAAGTGCGGCCCCTCTGATCAAAAAAAAAAATTTAACATTCCCCGAATTTTCACGAAATCCTGAAAAAAACTCGTCACTTCTATATTCCTCCCTGTTTTTAGAAGCTCAAGATTGGAAACGAGGTAAATAGCATCAAACACGTGAAAAAATTTCTACACTCATTAATGGGAAAATTGTATCTCTAACTAAATACTTAATATGATGTGGACCCGTACGCAGCAATATTTAGAACAGGCTTTCCAACACATCTGTTTTTGGTTCAGATTGACTGTTCGATGTAAATATGATGTTTTTTTAATGCTATAATCAGTGAATGTATGTATGAGTTCATCTTGCTTTAGTGTAGAACCAAGCGTGAGTGAATTTATGAGTGCATTTTTGTAGCGTACTATACATGTGAGTGTACATAATGAGTAATATAATTAGTATATATTTTGCATTCTATAAGGGCTTTTCGTTTCTTTGCCGAGAGGAGGTACTTTGGTCATGATTTCTTTTTTCTGTAAGCAGTGTTTCTAACTTGACTGCCCAGTCTCGGTACAAGCAAACTTTAATTGCTTTAGCGGGCTCGAAATGACTGTGTAAAATACTGACGGATAGAGCTATATTATTATTATTATTATTATTATTATTATTATTAATATTATTATTATTATTATTATTATATTATTATTATTATTATTATTATTATTATTATTATTATTATTATTATTATTATTATTATTATTATTATTATTATTAATATTATTATTATTATTATTATTATTATTATTATTAAAGGGTATTAAACAGGCCAATTTGAATCTTAGGTTCATTCGGTTTCATTCACCGTAGACAGTTGTGGCCAAGTTGATCCTTATTCTTAGATTGTAGCAAAGGTTTTGACGAAGTCCTTAAGGATTAATAAAAGCTAAAGGTTAAATATGTAGGTCTTCCTGAAATATTAGTTTTCTTGATTTCAGACTATCTGGAAGCAATATGTTTCAATTGTTGGAGAAGAATCAGACGCTCTTGTAATCATTTCCGGAGTGCCAACATACCCAACAAATCTGGACAAAAGCATTTTTGAACGGGAACCAGTTTATGGACGCAATTTTCCGTACACAGGAAGATTTTAATGCAACAATCAATATATTCGTAGATCTCCCATCGGCAGGCTTGAAATTTTTTGCTATTAACTTTTTGCTGTCGCCAAAATGATGACCCATTGGTTTACTATGGCAGTCTAAACTGCTCAATAATGCCTGTTATGGGAACACTGCTAAAGAAAGATTCTGCTTCGCATCGGAAGGATGGACCATTACTTTCAATATTTCCATAATAATCGCTTGCAGTATTTCAATACTCAAAATTTTCGTCGTAGAATTTTGTATAGCTCCCATTTTTAAGAAAGGTGATCGTTTGAATGTTAACAATTCTCGTCCCATATCACTGACTTTCTGTACCTGCAAGCTTATGCAGCATGTTTCATCAAATTACCTTATGTCATTTCTGGAAAATAACATTCTGTCTCCCTTTCAACATGGTTTTACCCGCAAGCTTATGCCGCATGTTGTATTTAGTACATTATGTCATTTCTGGAAAGTATTAACATTATGCCTCCTTTTCAGCATGGTTTTAGAAAAGGTTTATCTACTGTTACTCAGCTCTTCAATACTGTAATGAATTTGCTTCAGAGATCGATAATGCTAGACTGGTTGATGCCATTTTTTTATTTTATCAAGGTGTTTGATCGTGCATTCACAGTAAGCTCATCTTTAAACTTCAGAATATTGGTCTTCCAATAGCACTTCTCGAATGGATTCAAACCTATCTTCTCCAACAGAATACAGTTCGTTGATGTAAAAAAATCTAGTTCAGGTATTTCATCCTTTGCATCAGGTATACCTCAGGGTAGCGTACTTGGGCCTGTTTTATTCCTCATTTATATCAATGATTTTGTTAACTTCGCAAATACGTCCGAAGTCTATATTAGACTATTTGCAGACGACTCAATTGTTTTCAAAAACTTTAGCAGCGCTACGTACAAAGAATGCCTGTAATCAAACCCGAATTTTGTTCTAGAGTAGTGCACCCTTTGGTCCATGGAAATAGACAGCCACAAATCTGTTCTTCTTCAGGTTACTAATAAAAAGGCACCAAAAGTTTTAATTACACAATAAAGGATCTTCCACTGGTACAGGTGAGCGAATAGAAATATCTTGCAGTATCCATCACAAGTCGCCTTTCACGGTCCTATCACATTAACAACATTTGCTCGTCTGCTTCTAGAAGTGTTGGCCTTCTAAAATTCAAATTAAAAAACCTTCCGTATGAGCTTAAAAAGTTTGTTTTCAACACCCTAATTCGTCAGAAACTTCAGAAGGCTTCTCGCGCATGGGATCCGTTCCTAAAAAAGATATAAAAAATCTAAAATGTTTCAAATAAAAGCCGTCTGTTTCATCTTTAACGCTTATCATAGCTCTGATAGCTCTATCTCGCCTTCCTTTCTGTTGTCTATCAAGAACATATCTGCTTTGGAAAAAAGGAGAGCACTTGAAAGATTTACATTTCTGCACTCACTATACTTCGGCCAGTTTAATGTTAATCCTGCTTCTTATCTATTTTCCTGATCTACATGACAGACACGCAATAGCCACAACCATAACCTTACCCCACACGTTGCACGCATAAATACATTCAAAAACCCAGTTCCGCGAATAATCACAGCATGGAATTCACATCAAGAAAATGTCTTTTCGGCTCGTGATGCCCCTGCGTTTGAAAAGTGTATTAGCCTCTCTGTCAAGCTAGTGTTATCAACCCACTCTGTTTCTTTCCATTGTTTGTTGCCTAGGAATGCTAGATTTGCGTAGTGTGTGATTGTATTTTGCATTTTGAATTTTGCCCTCCCCCTCCATTGCTTGGTCTGTATGACTGAAGTATATGTAAATAAATAAATTAAAATAATGGGGCGTATACTTTTTATAATTTACAGTGTACAATAAAGGTATTGTTGACACAAACCTTCCTGAGCCAAAGATTTGTTTGTTTGCAGATAATTGCGTGCTGTATCATGACATTACATATTCCGATCACCAGATTCACCTAGATATCGCTCTAACATCCTTGCATGGTGCAAGGAATGGGGCAAGGACCTAAGCAAAGAGAAAACAAACTTTATTTGCGTGACACGTAAAAAAATTCTGCTTGATCACAGGTATCACCTTGGACAATCAGCATTGTATGAAGTCTCTAGCTATAAATGAATGGGTACAACATTACTTGAAGATATGTCCTAAAATTCGCATGTAGAAAATATCGGCACGTCCGGATTTTGCAAGCTATGTTTTTTTGCGCAATCAGCTTTTCAAAGCCCTCGCTCTGGCTTAACTTCTAGCTTATTTTTATTTATTTATTTCTGACTGCATATCATGTTACAGATTCAAGCAGAACAAATACATGTTAGATATTACAGATACAAGGGCTGCAAGTAAAAAAGAAAAACTAAAGATAAAAAAGCCATGCAGAATGACTATGTGCTGACATTCATCGTGTCGGTGAATTGCACTCGCTGATGGTACGCGGGAAAAAGCAAAATTTAAAAGGGTCAGTTTAGCAAAGTACGGGGTAAGTGAACCGGGATGATGGTGACGTGTGATGCGTGTAGCTAAAAATGATAAGTAGGGTGCAGGATCAAGTCCCAATTTGTTATTTATGTGCAAGGAAAGAAATTTTTGTCAGGTGTTTCTTCTTTTTGCCTCAAGAGGTTGGATGCAGTTACATTTCATTAGCTCAGGCGAAGAATCAAACGGTGAAAATTTAGAATAAATAAATCTTACGGCTTTTCTTTCGATTCTTTCAACTTTCTTAATATTGGTATTATAACAAGGATTCAACACTACGCATGCATATTTCATAGTTTGCGAAACATAGTTTGCCAAAGGCGGACGAGCAGATATTTTCCACACGTGAATTCCAGGAGAGATTGTTAGTTAACGTTACACCTAGGTATCTAAAGCTGGGAGTTTCACGTAGAGGAGTTTGCCCAAGATGATACCTATGGTCAAAAATATTTTTTCACGTGTCACGCGAAGGAAGTTTTTTTTTTTTAGAGCCATGTCTCATTTCTGGCACCATTAAAGCATATAGGTAAGAGAGGCATTTAGTTTAATCTGGTGATTTGAACATGTAATGTCTCGGTACAGCAAGCAATGATCCGCAAATAAATAAATCTCTACGCCAGGAAAAGTTGTGCAGATGATGTCATTAATATACAGCAAAAATAATAAAGGTCTAAGTACACTCCCTTCAGGCACTCCAGAAGTGACTGCAAAAGCGTCCGATTCCTCTCCATCAAGAGAGACATAGTGCTTACGATTAGTTAAATATTCTGAAATTAGGGAACTAATATCTCAGGAAGACCACTAGATTTAAGCTTTAGAACTAATTTATCATGAGGGAATTTGTCGAAAGCCTAGCTAAAATCTAAGAATATTAGGTCAATTTGGCCATTAGTGTTTAAGGTCAATGCAAGAGAGAGAACAATTGTTATCAATTGGGTTACTGTTGAATGTCCTTTACGAAAAAGATGCTGAAATTTGGATAAAAATTAGTGCCGATTTAGGAATTCATTTATGCGATCGGCAATAACGTGTTCAATTAGTTTACAGCAAAAATAAATAAGGAAGATTGGGCAGTATTTTCATAGCATTAAGCGGTCTCCCTTGTTAGGTACATGGACTATTTGGGTGGTCCTCCAGGCACCTGGCAATTTCTCAGTTCGCAAAGGATGCTTGAAACACTGCATACAAGAACTTTGCAATGATTCGGCATACCTTCGCAGAAAAATGTTTGGAATGTTATCAGGGCTACGTCCTTTTTTTGGTTTTCAAGCTCAGTAACATAGAAAATATCTCAGCATAAGAATAAACATTCACTTCGGTGTCATGAAACTGTGCGACTGTAGGGGAACATGAAGTGGAATTTTAAAAGATGTTTTGAAAATAGGTTCTAACATGCTGCGCAATGGCTCTCTGGTCTGTCATTATGGAACTGTTGACTGATATCTGTGACACAACAGCCTTTTTTGCGCTTATGTAATTCCAGATTTCTTCTGGTGCGTTCTTTATAAATTTGGTAGAGACGGGCTAAAATTAGTGGTTTTTGGAATCTTGGGATGAATGTGAAAGATTCTTCTCTAATTTCTTGAATATGCCAGGTTGCGCTCGCTGCTTTTTAAATCGTTTTATTTTGCGCTTCTGATGTATGAAGTCACACGTCATGCATGGCGTCTGTTTGCTTACTTTATTTCGATTGTTCTACACAAAGGTTTCAGTGCAGTAATGACACATGCGCTTAAAACGGTCCCACAGGAGGCAGGGTCAGTCTCCCCAAATTCAGTCCGACAGCTTTCTATATATGCAGTCGTCATTGGCACGGGAGTATTCTAAGAAAGATTTAATCGAACAATTTCGACGTTTCTTAGGCGATAAAAGAGGAAAGCTAACATCTACTCAATAATGATCAGAGAGCCCCTGCCAAACTTGTACAGAATATTCCGCGATATCACGTTTTATAAAAACCAAATCTAGAACAGAACTCTTCGAACCATATACGCGTGTTGGCTTATCCACAACTTGAATCAAATCATGCGCTAGCATTAAATCAAACATGACACGGATGCGTTGGTTAAGATGCAAATATGTTTAAAACAGTTCCCAGTTCACGCCAGGTAAAATGAAATCACCAATTAGAAGAGTTCAGCTCTTTTGATATATTGGCATATGCATTTGCAGTTTGCTTAAGAAGCTTGGTGAGGAATCAGGAGCCCTGTAGATTGCATACAGAGCAAAGCTATAACCCAAGAATGTCGGTTTAGGCACAAGCATTCAAGGTCAGCGACATCGCCTAGAATGAAAGCATCTATTGAATTCTTAATAAGCACAGCCACACCTCCCCCCCCCCTCCTCCCCTCCCCGAAAAAAAAAACGGCACTGTCGTATCGGAATACCTGATAAGTGGGAGGAAAAACTTCGTCGTGTAATATTTCACTGCGAAGCCAAGGTTCTGTTATTACGGCGACGTGAGGATCATATTGGAGTGAAGCTATTTCAAAGCAGTCCTGTTTTATTAACGAGCTGCAATAAGGTGTTTGTCTGGGCTAGTCGGTACATGGTACTAAATGAAGGCACAGCGCACGAAAGGCGAAACTGAGAAAGAGACAAACGCAGGCTTTGAGCATTTATGTTAGCAAACGCACATTTTTCTTCTGAGATTGAGAGTGACGTCATGCCTGGGATTCGAAAGTCCCGGAAAAAGACGCTCCTTCCATTGATGTCCCTGACCCTTGCGCTGTCCAAGTAAATTCGTGGACCACCGGCAACTCAGCGGGAAAAGCCGCACGTTGGTGAAACTTGTCGAGATTGTAGTAGGCTGGTTGGTCTCGCTTCGCCGTGAGCTCATCGCTGGCGTGCGCCGGAGCAGACCAAAGCAGCAGAACCTGGGCGAAGAACAGAAGAGAGATGGTCATCGGCCTCATTCCACTGCCGCCAAGCCTAGTGGCGTTGCGATGAAAAATCCCAATCCGAAAAGACGCCCCTTCCATTGATGTCCCTGTAATCAGGCATAACCTCTAGTATGCACTCGTCGCGTGGAATTCGCATACTAAAATTAATATAAAAATTTGAAAGAGTTCAAAATAAAACCGTAAAATTTATTTCTCCATCTTTGCCAATCAAATCTAACAGTATCCAACGCCTTGAGGCATGAAGCAAAAATATTCCTGGTGAATTCCTTTCCTTCCTCATATATAACAAATTGGCGCTTGCTACTGCACCCTATGCATTATTTTACCGAGAAGCCTCAGGACGTTGCCACTATTCCGGTTCATTTGCTCCATACTTTGCTCGAACTGACACCTTTAAATTTTCCTTCTTCACGCGTACCATAACAGAGTCGAATTCATCTACACGACGACTGACAGCACATGAGATGCTGCATGCTTTTTTTAGTTGTTCATTTTAGTTTGTTTCTCATTGTTTGGGGCTGTAATATCATCTGCAGTATCAACTAAATAAATAAGTCGGACGCATTCGCAATTCGGAGGTTTTAAATAGAATTTGCTAAAGAAAATCGTACGCCAACCAGTTTATTTAATTATATATATTTTTATGCGAATACTCTAGCCCCCTCAACGGAGGGCTATTACAGGAAAGGTTTCTTTTTCAAAAAAATAACCAAAAGAAAAATTTCAGACACCGACATTACATCATTGCAAAATATGGTCAAAACAAGAACATGGAATCAGCAACGATTTAAAAAAACAAGCGTGAGAGCATGCTAATGAAGGTACAAGAAATTCTTACTTGTTTCTGCCCAGAGTCTAAAAAAGATTCAAAGTGACCTTTTGTGTTGCTGCAGCGCAGTCTAGAAGGTCATTCCACAAACTAAAACAAGGAGGAAAAAAGAATGTCAGGAGCCATCTGTGCGTGCATGATAAGGCTGTATTGTGGCACTGTGGTTGAAACGCGTGCCGTGTTTTAGAGACAGGAGAATTTATAGTAGTGAGGGAAAAGGATACGATATTCCAATTTTTTTGCACGAATTCAAAATATCACAGACATAAAATACCAAGCTGCTATTTCTGATTAATGTATGATGCAATGACGCTCTGTTCTGCCGTCTGGAGTTTTGGAGGTGTAATTGTTTGCTTTACGTTCGTTTTTCATTTTTGTCCCTACATGGGTGCTTCTCACTGCGTTCATTTTCCTTGTGTTCTATTTTGTTATATTTAAGCTCCTTACCAAAATGTCTGTAGACAGTATATAGGCTTCTTATAGACATTATTTCCTTCCTACAGATATTTCTTTTTGTCCATTCATAGTCTATAGACTGTCTCCAGACAAAAGGTCTGTTAAAAGTGTATGGCTCTAAATCTATAGATTGTGCATAGACCTCCTATAGGATTTGTATCGTGTTTTCGTCTTGAGTGTTCTAGGGTTTATAAATAGAACTTTATGGATATTCTATAGAGTGTCTAAATGAATTTTTTAAAGAACTGTGACTTTCAGGGGACATATTTTGCGGTTACACGCATTACTGGACATTTTTATAAGCAATGAGCGGAGTGTGAGGTGTGCGGCAGGAACTATGTGATGGCACTGCATTTCAGAGTGGCGCAGTCTTCGCCATGATAATTTATGAAGAGATACAGGCTTAGAGGAGGGTTGGTTTGCAGATCTTCCACGAGACTGCCAGAAGGATCAACCAAGTTGTGGAGAAAACATTGTTCACGTGAGCCTAAAACTCTAGAATGACCGTTAATGACGTTACAGAAGTTTGACCTTGTTGGCTCTACTGTAACAGCATGGACTGTGAGACGTCCACGTGCAATGTACTAGGCGCTGCTGGCATTTCTGTCGCTCAGACGACGACCGATGGTAATCAAATTGTATTAAATAGAAAAAATGTCGGTAGGAGCCCAGCTACCCCCCCCCCCTCCCTTTTTCTGTGAAAAAAAATGGGTTTCTAGGATGATGGTAGGTAAAGGAACACTCCGCTGTGCATAGATCACGAATGAAAAAGAGTGATATAAGTAGATGAATCAAAGGTATTGTCGTGCGGGTAAGATGGGATTACCTTGCATACGTCGCCTCAAACGCAATTGGACCTTGCTGTCAGCTTACCACGTTAAACCACAGTGGTGGGAACCTAATAGCACACGGCCTGATTCTCTGTTCGTGGAATTTTCCTCCCTGAGTGTATTCAGGGTACACGAGCGAAGGGGTTGATCAGGGCACACTTGAAAAGGTGATGCTCCCATAGGCACGCAAGAATCTGTGATTTTAATGTGTATTTCAAAACAATTGCACCCTGGAGCACTTTTTGGCGCTTGTGAAAGATTGGGTGAAGAAGAAGACGGTGGACCTTGTGAAATTGTCAAAGCATCCCACCGCTGTTATTTCAATTTTATATAACTGGATGAACGTCTTACGTCGTCTAGAGCGACAAAAATGCCAGCAGCCCCTAGTACAAAGTCGAGAAGCTGCTGCAAGAGTGGGGACCCTGGGCTGAACGTTCATTGACAGCGTCCTGGCCTCCATGGTTCGGCGTGATCAAGAAGTGATCGCCCGAAGAGGCTTGCGTGTGAAGTTCTGATGCGTCAGGTTATTATGAAAGGCATTCTTGAAATTGTCGCCTAATTTTCTAATAAAAAAAAAATACAATCGCCGACACCTTTCCGCTGCGCGGAAAGCAGTTCTTGAATAAAGTTCTAGTGGGAAAAATTGCCGCTTAATATAATGATCAACATTGGTTGGTACTGTGAAAAAAGTCTGATAATATTATCCTACCAATTTCGTTAGCAAATTTTAGGGCGCAATAAAAATAAACTAAAAAAAGAACTGGAATATCACGTCTTTTGTTTCGCTTGTGTATGTTCTTTTTGATTCTTATTTTATTCCTAGTTATCCGAAAAAAATTAATTTCAGCAGTTGTTTTTCTCGTCTTGTTTCTAACCGCTGCAGATCGAAAAATTTCAGCATGTTTGATACGGAATCGGTCCTCCGATAACACGAACCAACAAAAACGCACTGCGGTTTTTTGACCTTTTTAGAGTTTCTCTCGTAAGTACCCTTGGCGAGGGCTCCAAATAATGGAGGCATACTCTAAAACCGGGCCAATAAATGTATTATAGGCAATTAACTTCAAATTCGATGGTACATGCTGATTTTTTTTTCTCAAATAGCGCAGTTTCCTGTATCCTTTAGAGCAGACCTCCTCCACATGGGTGCGCCAGCGCAGATCATGCTGAATTATCACTCCTGAATACTTAGAGCTACACACACTGGACACAGAGATTTCACCAATTTTATAGTTAAAGAAACCGCATTTTGCTTCTTGTGGTATGAGCAAACGTCGTTTTTAGTAATTCCACGAACCCTCAGCGCATAAGTCACATCAGCCTTGCAGTCATCGGCTGATTTTACTTTAATCACGTGTGTCAGCCACTCGGAGGAAATAAAAGAATCGTCCGGCGAAAAGTTTTATGTTTACAGGCGATTCAACAACGCCAGGGATATCATTGATATAACCTGATCAGAACATCTTATGGGAAGCAGTCGATTAATTGTAAAATCCCTGCACTTTTAAACATGTTTCACGGAATAGTTGAAACAGTTTGCAGTTTCAACTCAGTAAACAGTTTTAAAAGACAAGTTAAAATTTTTATTAGATAAAACATAATGAACTACCCATGTTGAGATGTATGCTGTTTTGATTTGTTCTTTGTCTGGTATTGTACTGTACCTTGTGTTGTGCCCTTGTATTGTATTCTACCTCCTCAATGATTCTTGTACTGCATCTTTCCTAATTGTTTTGTAGCTGTACAGTTATTGCTGCCTCATTATTCGTTCTTGTCCTTGGCGCGACCGGCCACTTGTCTGTCCTGATGCAATAATCCGGAGACGAGGCGTCGCCAGGCGTGCATTAAACGCCTTTTGCCTCGTGGACCTTGGCAGTGCTTTGCACTCATGTGTTATATTCGGTCCTGTATTGTACACCCAGTTCTGTCAAACTAAATGAAAAAAACATAATAAAGGCAGTAACGGTCCCAGCACTGTTCCTTGTGGTCCCACCAGACAAAACATCTAATGAATTCGACATACAGTTCCCAAAACGGACGATTGTACACGATCACTGAAATAGGCTTCAATTCAGTTAGCAATATCAGATTACCTGCATTGCGGAATTTAAAAAAAGCAATTTACAATTTGGGGCCTACTAGAATTCGTGAGCAAAATCTATGCAGATGATGTCAATATTTTCGCGGGCATCCAAAGAGAAACAGAAATTACGAACCGTTTCAGTGAGTTGTCAAACAGTGGATAAACCAACTTTAGAATCCATGTTGAGATGGATAGAAGTAGGAAAAGAATGGTACGTTTTGCTATTGCATGCTATATAACCTTAAAATCACAGAAGTGAGCCAGATAAGTGATAGTTGCTGGCTTGCACTCGACTGCCGGATTTAAAAAGAAGAATCCCGATAGCGCTGCGCCATCTAAAGTTTAACTGTAACGACGCATTGCTATGCTAAAAATAGAACTCGAACAAAAAAGCATCAGGCTTTCTGCTTAGATGAGGCTATCAGCACCGAATAGAGGCCAAGAACCAGTTGCGCGTTGGAGGAAGGTACTGAAAGGCTGTCGATTGCCTCGTAATGATGTAAAATTCCCCGAAATATTGAACGCGAGAAAGAAAAAGGTCAATTTCCGCAGTTAGGTTAAATGCGAATAAGGTGCTCTAGCAGTTTGGTTTTCTCTTTGGTCCGGAGCTCAGATCCAATGTTCACAGACGGCTGTTGTTCGGATAGCCATGATGGGTTAATGTAGATATATGCGGAATTGTCCCTTCTCCCCTTTCATAGATCCCTGGTAGTCTTGCTACCACTCCTGGCGCAGTGGCGCAGCGGTGTGGCGACGCGCCAGGGGCCTTCTATGGCTGGTGCAGACATGGGTTGCGACCCTGGTTGCTGTTCCCGAGCAGCCTCTCACGATTAAATGGGCTGCCGCCTGATACGGTGGGCAGGTTGCTATATATAAATGTGTGTAGGAAGCCAACAGGCACCGAAACCAAGATCATTGTTTCTATTTTTTCAATTCGTAGTGTTGGTGCATCGGGACAATAATACTTCGATTAATCTTGCGTTTAAAGAAAATTACTTGTAAAACAGCAGAAAAAAACAACCATGCCACCGGTGGGATCGGAACCAACGACCTCCGAACATCGCGTCCGGTGCTCTGCCAACTGAGCTACGGTGACAGCTGTCCAATCTGCTGCTTTCGTGGGTATTTATGTTTACTGCGTGTAAGCGAACCTTGAGAGTGTTCAGCAGCGCCACCCTCATCCATAGCGGTGGATGTAGCACGTCCTGTATTACCGCGAGTGTGACGTGAAACGTCATCTAACGGCGAAAACGGAAACTGTGCGAGGACCCTCTTATGCTACCTATCGCATCAAGACTGCCAGAATCGGGACCCTCGTTACGCTATTAGCAGACAAGGCAAAGCAAATGAGGGGGCTGGTTTGACAAGGGTGGCGCTGGTGAATACTCTCAAGGTTCGCTTGCACGCAAAATATAAATACTCACGAGAGCAGCAGATTGGACAGTCGTCACCGTAGCTCAGTTTGTAGAGCACCGGACGCGATGTCCGGTGGTCGTGGGTTTGGATCCCACCGGCCGTATGATTGTTTTTTTACTGCTTTATAAGTAATTTTCTTTAATCGAAAGAGTAATCGAAGTATTATTCTCCCATTGATTGCCACTAGAAATTAGAACAATAAATAGAAACATTCCCCTATGCACATTGGTTTCAGTGACTTGGCTTCCTTCATATATTTTTCAAACGAGCCCCCTGATTTCCTTTGCCTTGTCTGCTAATATATATATATATATATATATATATATATATATATATATATATATATATATATATATATATATATATATATATATATATATATATATATATTGTAAAGACGAAGATGTGACAACGAGGTAACCGCGGACGCCTAGAAGGCCTCGTTCTGCGCTGTAGCCGCCGGAAGAGCCGCCGTTTCAGCATAGCGCTTGCGATGGTCTATGGCGACTATAACCCAACGGTGACCCGAAGGGGTAGAGGGCAGGGGCCCGTAAAGGTCGATGCCGACGCGATCAAAGGGACGGGCAGGGCAAGGTAATGGCTGCAATGGGCCAGAAAGGCGCTGTGGCGGAGACTTGCGGCGTTGGCACGCAATGCATGAGTGAATGTACTTGCGTAAAAAGCTGTACATTCCACGCCAGTAGTACCGGTGCCGAAGTCGAGTGTAGGTTTTCAAAACACCAGCATGAGCAGTCTGGGGGTCGGCATGGACAGAGGCGCAGACCTCGTAGTTGGAGAGGGATGACGAGGAGCCATTTTCGACCGTCGGGCATGTAATTGCGACGATAGAGGAGACCGTCATGCAGAGTGAAGTGGCGGGCTTGTCGCCGAAGTGAGCGAGAGGCAGCTGCCGTAGGGGGCCCAGACAGATGGTGCACGAGAGATGTAATCCAGGGGTCCTTGCGCTGTTCCACAAGCATGTTTACCGGGCGCAGAACGAGGCCTTCTAGGCGTCCGCGGTTATTCTAGAGCCTCCTCTGACCCTCTGACCCTCCTCTGACCTTCGCCGTCGTGGCCGTGAAACGGTGCATGTCAGTCGCCTCAAGCCTTACCATGACCCCTTGATCTGCACTACGCCTTGAGTCGCCAGGATGGCTCCTTTCATCCCCGGGGGCCATTGTAAAGACGAAGATGTGACAACGAGGTAGCGGCAGTGCTATCGCTGAGCGCGTGCTGCTGCCGGGCTCTAGAATAACCGCGGACGCCTAGAAGGCCTCGTTCTGCGCCTGGTTCTGCCTTCCTGGTTCTGGTGGTGCCTGAGCTATTAAACCCCCTTTCAATATATATATATATATATATATATATATATATATATATATATATATATATATATATATATATATATATATATATATATATATATATATATATATATATATATATATATATATATATATATATATGCAGTATGAACCAGAAGTTATATGCTTATAATCTAGACTGACACACGCTTAAAAACATAAAGGTTAACTGACCTTTAGATAGGAGACCAGTCTTCTTCACAGTGCTACATGGTTAGTCCAGAGGAGTATCTATATGGCTTTGAAAAAGGTTGTTACAATGCACACGAATTAAACCCTGCAAAAAAAGAAAGCTTACAAATATGGCACGCACGCCCTTGGCGCGAAGGGTGTCCACAGGCCGCACTTCGGGCATAGCACACAACGCCGCGGAACACGCAGAGTATACAACACAAAACGCCGGAACACACACACGCGCACACACACTTTCCATTCCATTAGAGTTTCCTATAAATTCATTGTCCGTAGCGCGTGGTGCCTTGGTTAAAACATGTTTTCTTTATCTTGGAGGAAGATTTAGCTTGGTGGCGCCTACTCCCTTCTCGGCGCCGCCGCCTGCTTTCAGAAGTTTCTTGCTTGGTTTTTGGACAACGCTATACGGATCCTACTCACGCGTCGAAAGCTTAATTAATGTGCTACCGCCTTCGACGCACGGCGATCGCCTGATTCCTCTTCCCCTCAATATGTTTTTATATACTTCGTTATAGGAATTATCATGAAGAAAGGTATCTGTGCCGGCCGTTTCCCGTGGCATTTTGCTGCATCATTTTAATTAGCACATGGGCAATCGTCCTTCTCACGTTTGCTACCGTTTTTACTCAAACAGTGTTGTGTGACGTTTTGTATGAAATGGTGCACCTAAGAGCATATAGTGTATAATATGCTGAATTACGTGAGCAGCTGCATGCGCAATTGATACTCAATAGCACAGGATTTAAGAATACTGGATGAAAAGAGGGGTGATCGCCAACAATGCTCTGATTTCCAAGCATCAGCAACAGTCGCCGTAAGGCGGCAAATTTATTGTCATTCCGACGAATTATATTAGCCTGAGTTAACACCTTTGGTTTTGTTCTTTTCACGCGACTAAAAATATGATGTGATTTGCATGCTGGCAGGTGAGCAGCCTGTCCAACGTGTCAAGCTGCAGATCAATTATTCGTGAGAGGCTGCTCGAGTAGAGCAACCTGGATCACAACGCAAACCAAGCAAGCCAAGTCCCACCGATGGCAGCACCTTCCATAGAAGGGCAGTGGTGCATCACTAGACCGCTGCACCACTGTGCCAGAAGTGCTAGGAAGGCTCGCAGGGATCTACGGATGTCGAGAATGAGAAATTCCGCATCTGTGAACACTGGAGATGAACACAGGAACCAAAGTAAAAACGGAATTGCTAGCGCGCCTAATTCGCATTTGGCCTGACTGCGCAAATCGGCCATCACTTTTTAGTGTTTGTGTTTCGAAACGTGGTATGGTATACATAAGTGGATAATCGGCTCCGAAGCAGCAGGTATATGGGAGGAACAAAAAAAATACTGGTTATGTGATTGTTGCCTTGCAGAACTTTTACGCATGCATGCGAACAGCAAATATATTAAAGGGAGGTGTTAATTGTGAGGTGAGGTGTTCTTATGTAGTGAGGTGTTCATATGTAAGTGAGGTGTTCATATGTAATAAATATCGCAGTGATTTTTCACCCTCTTCTGCCCTGAAATCATTACAAATCATACCCTCGCTAGTCGTCGGCAACTAGAATCGTTAAAATTTGTGCACTGTGTCTTTAATTCGCACTATCGACTCTCAAGCGACAGGTACATCACGAGAGCCATACCATCGTCCACTAGAAGATATGATAATCCTAATTTTTCACCTTATTTTGCTCGCGCTAATGTGTTTAAATACAGTTTCTTTCCACCCATCATCGAATACTGGAATACGTTGAACGGTCCAGTGCGTTCCCTACCTATAGACAAATTTATACAGGCCAGAACTGATTCGTAATATCTCTATTTACTGTACCCATGCTCCCAATTTGTGCAATGTTCCCTACGTATTCAACTTTGATGTTTTTAATTTTTGCGTTACCATGTCTTTAGTTTTTGAATGTATATGTCCACTCCTTCGGTAGCCTCTGTAGGGGCTGCAGTATGTACAAATAAATAAATAAAAATTATCGCTACTCACAGCGATCTATCTGGTTTAAAACTTTCTGGCATAATGCTTGGCGTAACGTCGCAGCCAGCCCACAGGAAAAGCGAGGAGGACAATTTATTCCAAGTAAACCTTATATGTAAACACATCAGAAAGCCTGGAACAATCGAGGGCTCGGCTTGTTGACGTGTAGTGCAAGAAGGAGTGCAGAAGCGAACAATCACGCTGGACATTGTGCAAAATAGGCGCTATATGTCTTTTTTATGCAGTAATTCATGGTTCGGTAGTCTATTCTTTGCCTGGTTTTACTTTTTTCCAACTGCTGCTTCCACTTCACCGACGCGGAAAGATAGCCGGCGTTCGCTAACTACTTCATAGGCCTAGTTGAAAGCCTGCGTTGTAGCTAGTTATGCATATTTCGGCGATAACTACTTGTCTCAGGGTCGTCAACCATAGTTTTTTATAAATTTCTGACGATAGCCTGCATTATTCTTTTCATTTTTGTTATACGATGTTAGACAACGACTGATGTGATGGCCAGTGCTACGTCGGTCACGCTAGCGGAAAGTTATCGACTTGTTCTTCTAAACAATCGAAAAAAAACGAACTTGTCTTCATACGCTATTCAGGTGCGCAATGAATTTCAGGAAAGCAGCGTTTACTTGCATAATATCTTTCATTTGGCTGATGCCTCACCTCCAAGTTTGAGGACTGCTGGCGATTTCCAAAATAATACTGGGACTAGTGCGCTCCTCCCATTCATGAGGGATATCAGTGGCACATCCAGCGTGGTAAACCGAATCCCAGCATTTTCCACCATAGTGCCACAGCAAACATTGTCTTCACATCGCTGCTGCAGTAAAACTTGCCGAGCGCTAGCGCCTCAAGCCAAAACCAGCGGAAAAACATACTGGTATCACGCAGGAAGATGCTGGGTTTTGCAATTGGGCAGAGCCTACAAAAAGTCTATGGAAAGTGTATAGAGCATTTTTATCAGGGCCAACTGAAGAGTGTCCGCTTCCCGAAGGCGATTCGTAAGGCGTGCCAGGATATACATGACCTGATTTCATCAGTTGTTGAGCGCGTATAGTGTCATTATCTTCAGCCTGACAACGCCCATAGCAAGACAAATGCCTTTGCTACATCCTATTCCTGCAAACCTCTTAACCTCATCCCCCTACCTAACTTCCTGCCGCCCCTGCTATGCTTGCCTTCTCTTGGATTCCAGTCCGTTACTCTTAATGACCATCGGTTGTCTTGCCGTCGGATTACATGCGTTGCCCAAGCACATTTCTTCCTCTTAATTTCGAAAAGGATGTCATCAACCCGTGTTTGGTCCCTGACCCACTCTGAACTTTTCCTGTCTCTTGGCGTTACACCTATCATTTTTCTTTCCATAGCTCGCTGTGCTGTCCTTAATTTAAGTTGAACCGTTTTCGTTAGCCATCACGTTTCTGCCCTAAATGAGCACCGGTATAAAACAGTCTGTTTCATTATTTTGATGGCTATTAGATAGTAGAGTTACCCCTGTCCTGGAGAGAGTCCCGTGATGTGAATGGAAGAACGAACCGGGTTGGGTTGGCCGTGGAGTTTGTCTGAGATGGGGAAGGGGTGGGGGGGGGGGCGGAGGAGTTGGGACTGCCTGAGTAGTAAACGCACTTCGGGGTATCAGGGGGAGGGAGGTTGCGGTTTGCAAGTTGTGCAAGAGACCGATCGTGAGGGAGGCAGGACTGGGATGGAGACGGTCTGCTTTAGCATGGCCCGAATGTATGAAATGCAGAAGGTGCCACGTGTGGGAAGTGCCCTAGCGTGCCGTTAACCTTGTCGCAGCGGGAATGCCAATTGTTACTAACAAATTGGTTTGCATATCGAAAAGCCGCAGTTGCAAGAAGGGTGATATGCCTTTGCAGCCGCCTGTTGTGTCGCTGCTATAGGTCCAGCGCTTGTTTAGCAATTGCCTCGCCTACCAGGAGAGAAGGAGGAGGTGGGGGTCCATTTGTGGAGCCTCCGGTATATCCCTAACTGTCTTAGTATGCGCATGGAGCCTCTGTGTAATGTCTTGCATCACTATGTGCAGGGAATCGGCTGGTGGAACAGCAGTGTGCTCGCGGAACGCCGGTCAGTTGGTGAGCATAATCGAGCGTACCCTTGTACAGAAATCGCGAGTTTTGAGGGTAGTAGAGGATAATGCAGCGGTCACTGCCGTTTTGCTACTGCAGGTTCGTCCACACACAAGGGTGGGTTTCCCGAGACAGGGTGAGATCTGGGTAGGTGTCGCGGTCTACGCTGTTACCTATTCAAATTGGGACGAGGGGGCCAGTGTTGGGGGCCTATATGATGGGTCTGAATGAGAGTGTAGAAATGACCGCGTGAGGAGCACCCTGGTCGTTGAGAATGAGCTCGACTCCAACATGCCATTTACGGATCACAAGATGGTGTCTCTCAGGGAGGGCGTGGGCACAGTACGTTACATAGCCTTGCAGGGGGCGGGGGTAGCACCGGGATTCCTAGAAAAGAAATCCCTCGGACTGTATAACACAGGCAGAAAGATACTTAGGCAGGCTATTTTTTCTTCTGGCGAAAGCGCTGGCGGTTCCACAACCGAAGCACCAAGCCCCATTCACAAGAGGTCACAGGAAATGTAGCGACGCTCGAATTAGTGCCTGCCATCTTCAGCGAGCTAGCTGGCTGCTCGGGACGAAGCGAGGGTAATACTTTCGGAAGCAAAAAGATTCCACCGAGCCTGCTTCAGTGCGTGACGTGAGAAGTTCAATGGGGGTAGTCAGTGAGTGCTCAATACACAGGATATGCTCGATCAGCTGAAGGGGAGGGTCAGAGCGTTCCCCCTGCTCGACGCGGGCTCCGATCTGAAGTATTGCCTGCTCGAGTCACTCGAGAAGCTGCTCAACCATGACAGAGGGAGTAGTGCCAGCAGGAGGAGGCCCAGGGAAAGAAATATATATATATATATATATATATATATGTGTGTGTGTGTGTGTGTGTGTGTGTGTGTGTGTGTGTGTGTGTGTGTGTGTGTGTGTGTGTGTGTGTGTGTGTGTGTGTGTGTAAAGCCGCCGCGGCAGTTGAATTTCGATGAAGGCGAAGTTCTAGAGGACCACGTAATTTGAGATGTCAGTTCACGTTAAAGAACCCCAGGTGGTCGAAATTTCCGGAGCCCTTCACTACAGCGTCCCTTAAAGCCTGAGTCGCTTTCGGATGTTAAACCCCCATAAACAATAAACCATACATATACACACACGTCCAGGGACATCATGGGCACAGAAGACGGCAGAACAACAATGCGACGACTGCTTCGAAGCTGTATGTATGTATGTATGTATGTATGTATGTATGTATGTATGTATGTATGTATGTATGTATGTATGTATGTATGTATGTATGTATGTATGTGTGTGTGTGTGTGTGCGTGTGCGTGTGCGTGCGTGCGTGCGTGCGTGTGTGTGTGTGTGTGTGTGTGTGTGTGTGTGTGTGTGTGTGTGTGTGTGTGTGTGTGTGTGTGTGTGTGTGTGTGTGTGTGTGTGTTGTAACGGGGGCTTAGGTTAATGCTGAGGCGGTGGCGAAACCACGGCGGCGACCGAGTCTCTCGTCTGTTCAGGTCAGCAGGCGCTCGGTCTAAGCGATGGCAGTGAGGCTACCTCTTGTTCTTCTTTTCCTCAGTAAATATAGGATAATGCCCTTCTTCTTCCTCACAATGGCCCCGGGGAAAAAAAGGAGCCATCCTGGGGTCTCAGGGTGCCGACAACACAACCGGGTCATAGTATGGCTTGAGTCGTTGGACATGCACGGTCTCGCGACCACGTCGGCGAAGATCGGAAGACGGTGTGAGGGGCTCAACAAGGTAGTTCACGGAGGATGTGCGCTCCAGGACGCGCTAGGGGCCATGGTATTGCGAAAGAAGTTTCTTTGAGAGGCCGGAAGCAGTGGAAGGAATCCACAGCCAGACAAGTGAATTAGGTGGGAAATCCGGATCAAGCTGACCGTCGTCATGGCGGTGTTTCTGGCGCCCCTTTGTGTCTGCCATGAGCGACCGTACAATCTGGCGGCAGTCTTCGGCGTGCTGGGCAGCTTCAGAAATCGTTGTACACCCAGATGAGGAAGGGCGGTATGGAAGAACTGTGTCGATGGGAGAGGATGGATGTCGGCCGTAGAGCAGAAAAAATGGAGAGAAACCGGTGGTGGACTGAGTAGCAGTGTTGCAGGCGTACGTAATATAGGGTAGAACGAGGTCTCAGTTCATGTGGTTGGCAGCAACGTACATCGCCAGCATGTCGCTCAGAGTGCGATTAAATCGTTCAGTTAGACCGTTTGTTTGCGGATGGTAAGCTGTACAAGTCCGATGACTGATATTGCACTCGGCGAGTAGAGCTTTAACCACATCAGGCAACAATACGCTTCCTTTGTCTTTGAGGAGTTCGCGGGGAGCACCGTAGCGAAGTATAAAGCGCTGCAATATGAAGGACGCCACTTCACGAGCTGTAGCAGCTGGGAGCGTGGCGGTTTCTGCATACCGGGTCAGGTGGTCAATGGCAACAATGACCCAGCGGTTGCCAGCAGCGGTGTATTGCAGAGGGCCGTATATATCGATGCCAACACGGTCGAAGGGGCGTGGAGGACACTGCAGTGGCTGCAACTTGCCAGCAGAGGGATGAGGCAGTTGCTTACGGCGTTGGCTGGACGGGCAGGAGCGAACGTACTTCAGGATGAAATTATACATGCCTCGCCAGAAGTACCGGAGACGGATGTGATTGTACGTCTTGAAGACTCCAGCGTGGCCGCATTGCGGGTCAGCGTGGAAACAGGTGCAGATTTGGGACCGGAGATGTCGGGGATGACGAGAAGCCATTTCCACCCGTCAGAGTTATAGTTGCGCCGATAGAGTAGATCATCGCGAATTGTAAAATGTGAGGCTTGGCGACGAAGGGCGCGGGAATCTGGAGGCTTAGATGGGTCGGAGAGAAAGTCAAGAATAGAGGCAATCCATTCATCTTTACGCTGCTCAGAAGGCATGTCGCAGGTGGTGAGCAAAGGCGCAGAGGATTCGAGACCGGAGAGGCTGGCAAGCTCGGCCGGTATCGGGAAGCGGGACAGGGCATCAGCGTCCTGATGCTTGCGGCACGACCGATATAAGACACGTATGTTATACTCTTGGAGACGGAGAGCCCATCGAGCCAGGCGACCGGAGGGACCTTTGAGCGAAGAAAGCCAACATAGGGCATGGTGGTCGGTGACCACGTCAAACGGACGGCCATAGAGATAAGGTCAAATCTTTCCAAAAGCCAGACGATGGCCAAGCACTCTTTTTCCGTCACGGAGTAGTTCGATTGAGATTTCGTGAGGGTGCGGCTGGCGTAAGCAATAACATATTCCTCGAATCCAGACTTGCGTTGGGCGAGCACAGCCCCGAGGCCAATGCCACTGGCGTTCGTGTGTACTTCTGTTGGGGCTTGCGGGTCGAAGTCACGCAAGATGGGTGGTGCCGTGAGTAGACTGGCAAGGTGTTGTAGGCGTCGTCGCAGGCAGGCGACCAACTCCAAAAATCCACATTTCTGCCGAGAAGCTGTGTTAAAGGGGCAGCAATGGCCGCAATGTTGCGAATAAAGCGTCGAAAATAGGAACAGAGGCCTAGGAAGCTGCGCAATTCATTATTTCAAGTAGGCTTTGAAAACGCAGTCACAGCACGAAGATTGGCGGTGGCGGGGCGGACGCCCTCTTTTGACACAACGTGGCCTAAAATTGCCAGCTCACGAGCAGCAAATCGACACTTTCTTAAGTTCAGTTGAAGGCCGGCGTCCGTGAGGCATGTTGAGAAGTGCTTCAGCCGGGTTAGATGAGTGGCAAAGTCGGGTGAAAATATCACGATGTCGTCGAGATAACACAGGCACGACTCCCATTCTAATGTGTATATGTGTGTGTGTGTATGTGTATATATATCGGCGAATGTATATATATATATATATATATATATATATATATATATATATATATATATATATATATATATATATATATATATATATTGTTAAGGCCTAGAAGACAGATCCTCATCCAGCTTCACATTCGCCGCGGACGTCGCATTGTTGGTCTGCCGCGTTCTGTGAACATGATGTCCTTGGACTCGGTTGTGTCGAATCAGCTGCATTAGAAAAATATGAAACCAAAAAACTAAATGAACTTAGCGCCTTAAAAACAAGAAAGTAACTTCGTGACAACGTGGAGTGCTCTTTTCCGAGCAACAACTTAATGGTTATGAATTCGGTCCTCATTCAACAGCCGCAGATTGCCCCTATGCTTTCTCAGAAGTGACCGCCATCAACAAAGAACTTAGTAGTCAATATAATTCGAGCGTAATAAATCTCTCTGTTAGCAAATTAACCTTGGAAGAAAACAACGTGTTTCCCCGTGGCCTTAGTTTTTGCCCCTCTATAGGTGGCTACAGCGAGGTCCAGCTGCTGAAAAATTTGGACAATTTTGCCCGCAACCTGCGCCTTCGAGAATTTACGACAAACCTAATTCTAATGCCTCGCGAAATTCATTGCCGTCGTACAAGCACTGGGCAGCTCCAACAAAGCGGGAAAAGTGGCTTGAGTTGTACATCGGCGCTGTGCAAAAAGGTAGTTTACAACTGTAAAAGAGTAAGGTACCTTTCCACCGTAATCTTTCAGTTCGCAGCCGCCGGGGTGGCTGAGTGGTTATGGCGCTCGGCTGCTGGTTCCAAAGACGCGGGTTCGATCCCGGCCACGGCGGTCGAATTTAAATGAAGGCGAAATTCTAGAGGCCCGTGCACTGTGCGATGTCAGTGCACGTTAAAGAACCCCAGGTGGTCGAAATTTCCGGAGCCCTTCACTACGGCGTCTGTCATAGCCTGAGTCGCTTTGGGACGTTAAACACCCATATACCAAACCATACCAGTTCGTGAAACATAAGCAATGGAACAGTGATCATCTCGTAATGAAATCATCATTAAGCCTGCTGACAAGGGTGGAGCTGTGGTTGTAATGAACAAGAGTGATTATGTCGCAGAGGCACACAGGCGGCTAACAGACAGTTCTTTTTAACGACTTCTAGACTATGACCCTACAAATCAGTTCAAAGAAATTCTCAGGAATACATTGCTAGACCTTTGTAATGATAACCAAATTACAGAAAACGTTTTTCGCTCAATCATTCCGCATAGCCCGGTTGCTGGTAGATTCTTCTTGTTACCAAAAATCCATAAAGTAAACATTCCGGGTCGACCCATCGTTTCTGCTGTCGGCACTGTTTCGAAAAATCTATCCCGTTACGTCGATACGCTATATAAAAGAATTCCGCCCACATTTCCCTCCTACTTAAAGGACACTACCAACTTCCTGTCCGATATAGTTGATCTTGTCATTCCTCAGGGTTCTTTGCTTGTCACCCTCGACGTCACTTCCCTCTATACGAACATTCCGCATGCAGATGGTTTTCGGGCAGTCGTGGCCGTCTACAATGAAGCTCGCATTGAAAAGATAGTGGACGGTGGTACACTGGCCATGTTAGTTAAACTGATATTAGAACTTTATAACTTTGAGTTTGAGGGAAAGCATTATGTTCAAATTAGTGGCAGTTCTATGGGCACGCGCATTGGCCCTAATTATGCAAACACATCTATGGGTTTGTTGGAAACCAAATTTTTGAAAAGCCGGTCATTATTACCATTCTACTATGGGCGTTACATTGGTGACATATTTCTTATTTGGCCCCATGGCGAAGCCGAGCTGCATTCGTGTATAGCCGATTTAAACAACCTGCATCATTCTATATCATTTTCCCATACGTACTCTAGATGTTTAGTGAATTTTCTTGACGTCACCTTTTCGCTTCACGAAGACAGATTGAATACAACGGTGTACCGAAAACCTACTGACCCCCAGCAATATTTGCACTTTGATATTAGCCATGTCAAACATGTTTAAACCAGCATCCCCTGCAGTTAAAAACTTAGGTTCAAACGTATCTGCTCGAAACAATCTTACTTCAAAAGCAACTGCGCCACACTTCGTAGCGCGCTCATTAAACAAAATTACCCCCTCAGCTGATCGATGACGCCATAGGGCGCGCAGGTACACAATACCGAAGGATTCTACTCGCTAAAAAAAAAACAAGATACTTCCTACTCGAATAACAACCTTGTCCTCACTCATTATGCACCCTCATCAAAAGTTTCAGCAATCTCAAAAAAAACACCATAATATTCTCATGCCAAGTTCCATAATACAACATTTTGGGCGAGTTGGTTACCTCCATTCATTATTACAGCGCAAAGACGGCCGTCTTTGCGCTGTAATAATGAATGAAAATCATGCCAAGTGTTCGCCTGAAGGAAATATTCGTAGAGCCACCAAGGGCTGTTTATAGAAGATCTAGAAACCTACAGGGCATACTAACTTCTTCAAAAACTACTGATCCGCAACCCACAGGTGCCACCCTGGCAACAAGAGCCGCTGCTAAGTTTGTCCGCATATGACTACGTCTCAGAGCGTTAGCAGTACGGGTTCTAACTTCTATTTAAAAATTCAGGGTGACTTCAACTGTGATAGTGCGAACGTCATTTACCTGCTCCAGTGTACCATATGTAACCTTCAATATGTAGGCCAGACAGAAACCTCCTATAAATTACGCTTCAATAACCACAGAGCCCATGTTAAGTCCCTTCCAAACTTGCCCCTATCAAGACATGTTCAGCTCCCAGGTCGTTCATTTGATCATATTACATCTACTATTCTGGAATCTGCATTTAAATCTGTGCTGTGCGATGTCAGCGCACGTTAAAGATCCACAGGTGGTCGAAATTATTCCGGAGCCTTCCACTACGGCACCTCTCTCTTCCTTTCTTCTTTCACTCCCTCCTTTATCCCTTCCCTTACGGCGCGGTTCAGGTGTCCAACGATATACGAGACAGATACTGCGCCATTTCCTTTCCCCCAAAAACCAATTATTATTATTATATAAATCTGATCACAACCGAGAAATTAGAGAGTCTTTCCTTATCTATAACTTTAATACCGTATCTTCTGGTTTGAACGAAAGCAAAGAGAAATTGAGCACCCTACCAGTTCAAACACCCTGATATTCAACGATGTTAAGTGCTATTCTGTTTGTGCTTTTTCTTCATGTATATCGCACCCCGCGTTTGCGTTTAATCGCACCTGTATGTCTAACTTGCTGCTGCATCGTATAGCTAAAATTTCGCTACGTTCATCTTATTATATCGCCGCATGGGTATGCTTCTTATTTCTTCTTTATTTTGTGCTCCGACAGAACAGGCAGATAGCGTCATGAGTAAATTTTTTGTCAGGATGTAATAAAAGCTAATACTGTTACCGTTTATGCTGCTTTATCGTGACCTGTGTTTTTTAATTACCGTGTGTTATTTTATTGTTTTTAATGTGTACAACTTCTCGCCTCTTAAGTTTTGCTGTCCAGTAATTCTGGTTTCTCATCTTTGCACTGTAAGCATGACACGTTTAATCATCTGTCCTCGCATTTTATAGCTAAGATTGTTAACGCACTAATTTTCGCAACGTACCCCTCCTGTTCAGCCATTGTGAGCCACATTGCTGTACCTACATATCGCGTTTTAGTCACGTGTGTGGTACGTTTTTAATCTTCTGTGCATTATAGGTTTGTACGTTTTTTGTGCACCCACCGTCATATTCTGTGTCCTCCGTTCCTATTCTGCTATTCTGATGAAGGCCGTTCCACGGCTGAAACGTCAAATTACATTGTTTCAAACGTTGGTCTCTGTGTAGTCACTATTACTGACCGTGCACCCGCCGCGGTGTCTCAGTGGTTAGGGCGCTCGACTACTGATCCGGAGTTCCCGGGTTCCAACCCGACCGCGGCGGCTGCGTTTTTATGGAGGAAAAACGCTAAGGCACCCGTGTGCTGTGCTATGTCAGTGCACGTTAAAGATCCCCAGGTGGTCGAAATTATTCCGGAGCCCTCCACTACGGCACCTCTTCTTCCTTTCTTCTTGCACTCCCTCCTTTATCCCTTCCCTTACGGCGGGGTTCAGGTGTCCAACGATATATGAGACAGATACTGCGCCATTTCCTTTCCCCCCCAAAACCAGTTATTATTATTATTACTGACCGTGCCAAGAAGTCTTTTTCCCTGAATTATATATATATATATATATATATATATATATATATATATATATATATATATATATATATATATATATATATATATATATATATATATATATATATATATATATATATATATATATATATATATATATATATAATTTGTTCAAATTTGATTTCATCAAAATATCTTGGTCAAACAAAATACACAGTTTTTTGAACCCCCCTTTAGTTGCCAGCAGCAGTTGCGGCATCCAAAATCGACTGAGCTTACTCAGTTACCGCGCAAGTTGGTGGCCAGCACTTATGTGAATCCTAGCATTTGAATATTTATGCCGTATATGTTGCTGCTGCTGGTGCTGTCCTTTTACGTAGAGTCCGGCTGCTTGGCTGTTTTTGACCGCTTACATACACAGCTCAGGTCGCAAGTTTTTATCGCCCTCTGTGGTGTTGTGTTATTGGAACGTTGCAGCTCAGAGATGTCTAAAGAATTAAATAAGCTGTTCGAGGGCTTCAAGCGTGAGCTCAAACACGAATTCCATGACTTGCGTAAAAGCATGGAGGGTGATCTCACAAGGGATATAAGGGAAGCAATATCTAGTCTTACTTTCCTGAACCATTTTAATGAGGAAATGAGGAACTCAGTAAGTCTAGTTGAGGCAGAAAATGTGGAACTGAAAAAAACTATCAGAGTTGCAGGAAGAGCTTGATGTCTTTCTTTTGAAATGCGGGACCATAAAGTTCACTTGTTCAGAATGAACAGTACTCAAGGTCCCTCAACGTTGAAGCAAAAGGTGTCAGGAAACTCAGAGCGAAAATGCACTGGAAATAACTAAAGAACCGTGATATGAGGACAGCGACATTGAGGTGTGCAGCCGCATTCCAACTCGAGATGTAGACAGGCTACCAATCACTGCCATTCAGTTCGCACGAAGGGCAAAACGTGACTGCTTCTTTAAAAAAGCAAAAAATTGTAACATAAAGTCTCTAGAACTTGAGATTGAGCTTTATAGAACTGTTTACGTAAAAGAACACCTCTGTCCGAGCTTGAAGCGCCTCTTTGCTAAAAGGAATGCTGAGAAGAAAGAATGTGATTGGAAATACATCTGGACGAGTAATGGAAAGCTCTTGCTGCGTAAACCTGAAACAGAAAATGTCCTTCGTGTAACACACGCTGATGGCCTAGCTATGATTGTTTAAACATGTTTGTTTTACCTCCTAGGAAAGCAAACAAAAAACTAAATATGGAGCCATAACCCATGTGAAGTTAAGGAACTAGTAACAGAAAGACTAATTTGTCGTTTTTTCATCTTGACGTTCGTTCCTTCGATAACAAAGAAGATGATATGACAATTCTTCTTTAAGCTATGCGTGCTTCTTTTGATGTTATTATGCTCACGGAAATGTGGTACAGACAATAATAGTGCATGTTACATCCCTATGGTTAAGCGTTATTTTCCAAAGTCAGCAAGATAAGCGAGGTGGTGGCGTTGGGCTCCTTGTCAAGGAAAGTATCCAGTGCGAGAGCATTGAAGAATTTAGCACAGTGACACCTGGTTATGAGGTTTTGAGTTTGCGCAATAAAGGACGTATTTTCTCTGTTGTGTATAGACCACAGTCGGGAGACATGATGAAGTTCAATTCTTTCTTAGACAAATTTTTCTGCCTGATGATAGAGGAAGCACTGGACCTAATATGGAGTGAAGACATTGATGTGAAGATGTTGGTACCAGCTTACGCTCAAAAAGAAATTCAGTTATTGATTACATCTTATGGGGTTACCAAAGTGATCTTAAAACCGACGCGTGTAACATAAAAGACTACTTATTTATTAGATATATTCATATCAAACTTAACTGGGTACTAAAGACACAGTTTACATCGACATAAGCGATCATGTCGGCATATTTATATTGGTTGAAAAAACATGCATCATCTTGAGCGCAATGCAATCAGCCAACAAACCTGGACAACCGTCTACGATACTGTTTGTGCAGAAACGGCCTATTAACATTCCATCGACAATTTTAATCACACCTATCACTTATATTTCCCTTTAAAGAAAATAAAGAGGCCACGCGGCACACATAAACCGTGGGTGGCATACTAGCTACTAAAAACTTTCAGCCTCAAAAATGATCTATACGCGCAGTTCATAAACAACAAAGGATCCATTAATATTCGGAGTTCACCTCACTGCGCAGTAAACTAAGTCCAATGTTCAAAAATATAAAAATACATGCACTGCATCACTATGATCTTTAAAGAGAGAATCTGGAGATCTGATATCTGAAAAAAAAAGCTGAACTCTTCTGCATCCTCATTTTTTCTATGCCCAACAGAGTGTGACGAAGTATATCCATCTATTAATGTTATTAAAAACGGCAAATCGAAAGACTCGAACGGAATTCAGGTTGCCCCAGTGAAGTATGTACTTTACGTGATCTGCCCTGTCTTAACACATGTGTACACTCTAATACTTTCAACTGGTGTATTTCGCAAAAAATGCAAAAAGCGAGAGGGGTACCTATATTTAAACGTGGTGAAAGAAATAACCTTCATATTCACCGCCCTATTTCAATATCGCCAGTACTCTCAAAAAGTATTGGGAATTTATTACATACAAGGATGGTATACCTACACCAAAAAAATTCAAGGGAGCACTTAAGTCCCCCTACGTGCATCGAAGCTATAACCTTCGTGCCGTCCTGTTAAGCTGTCTAGCTAAACACAATCACCGCATGCTTCTCGAGTTCGTTTCGGTTTCAAGTTACTATATACTACACCATCGTAATATCCAATGTGTTCGCTATATCCGGTTTCATGTTACGACATATGCCTTGTAAAACACCCTCTTTTTGTCGAAGCGGCATGAAGTGTACAAGCAGCTATGTTTTGGAGATGTATTTATCGACTTGATGGGAGAGTTGCGTTGCTTGAAACAGTTTTGATTTCCTCACGTGAATGAAACACATGGCCGCTCTTGATACATGAGAGTGCAGTGCAGAACATATTGTAACGTGATCTTTGGGAAGATATCTAGCGAACATAACAGCCGCCTCACTTTCATCCTCGACTGCATTGAAAGAGCGGGCCTGGTCCTTAACTCTATGAAGTGTCGCTTTGGCGAACGCCAAATAATTGTCCTCGCGGTCGCTTGGTTGATAAGGGCGGCATCCGGCCGGATCCTCAGAAAGTTGAGATTCTCACCAACATCACAGCGCCGAAATCTGTCAAGGAACTTCGCAGTTTTTTTATGGCTATGCTCGTAATTTCGCTGTTTTTTTCCGCGGTTTGCCGACGTCGCCTCGCCTCTCACGTGCCTCCCACAAAAAGACGTGCCATTCCAGTGGACCCCTGACTTTGAGCCTGCATTCCGCCATCTGAAATTTCTCCGGACGTCAAGCCCTATCCTGCGCAATTTCTGCCCGTCTGCTCCCACCGAAGTTCACACCGACGCCAGTGGTGTTGGAGTTGGCGCTTTGCTCATCAAGCGCCACGGCGGAGATGAGCATGTGATCGCTTATGCCAGTCGGCTGTTGAGCAAGTCGGAACGAAACTACACAGTTACCGAAAAAGAGTGTCTCGCGGTAGTTTTTGCTGCTCAGCGGTGTCGTTCCTACCTGTACGGCAATGCTTTTGCCATCGTCACCGATCATCATTCGCTCTGTTGGCTCGTGAACCTCCTTGACCCATGTGGCCGACTCTCCCGTTGGGCTTTGCGGCTATAAGATTTCATCTTCACTGCCGTGTACAAAACCGGTCGTCAGCACGCCGACGCTGACTGTCTCTCGCGCTTGTCGCTTCCGACGACTGGTTGTGATGGCGACAACTTCGACGACTACCTCGCTTCTGTATCACCCACGTTTCCTGATGCTAAGCAGTTGAAGACTGAACAGCGTAAGGACACGACGTTAACGGCGCTCTTCGACGCCGGCAGTCAGTCATTCACCTCTTGCCCGTTTCTGTATTCGAGCAGGTTTGCTTTACAAGAAGAATTTCACGGCCGGCGGTGCACGGTTTTTTTCTCGCCGTGCCGGAAATCCTTCGCATCCTTGTTCTCCAACTGAAGCACGACGATGCCACGTCTGGCCACTTGGGAGTTTCCCGGACCCTTCACCGCACACAAGAACGTTTTACTGGCCCAAAATGCATCAAACAATTCAACAATACGTAGCCAGCTGTGTGCAGTACGAGCGTTTTAAGCTCCCTACATCGTTTTCGCCATGCCAGCTGCACCCTGTCACACCTCCGACCACACCATTTGAGCAAGTGGGCACCGACCTGTTAGGCCCTTTTACGCAGTCTGAGAATTATAACTGCTAGGTTATCGTGGTGTGTTGACCACCTAACAGGATACTGTCAAACAGCCGCCATACGGTCAGCCACTGCTTCCAATATGTCTACTTTTATTCTGCGCTTTCTTATTCTCCGTCATGGACCTCCTCACGTTATCATCAGTGATCGTGGGCGTCAGTTTACTGCGGATGTTTTTGAAGAACTTCTTCGTCGCTGCGAATGCAGTTTTCGTCACTCGATACCGTATCATCCACAAACGAACGGTCTCGTCGAACGCACAAACCACACGCTCACCGCTTTTGTGGCAATGTACCATCAACGTCAAATCAAACGCGAAGAAAGGAACTCTGGCGCTAGCAGAAAGAAACAAAAATAATTGCGGCTGGAGAGGAAAAACAGGCGTGTCATATTACCACTTCCAAAGAGCGGTCTTTCCGTCCGCGATGCGAATAGCAGCCGTTCTTGTATGCTGCTTTGCTTGTGCGACATCTTCCAGTTTTGCAGTTCACGTTTAAATTCTCTTGTCTGCGATTCATTTGACGCTGATAGTACGTCGATTCTGACCATAAGAACTGAGATGAATCTTCCCTTTTATTACATATGCGTACAACACTGAAAAACATGAAACAACTGGTTACAGCCTGTTACCTTCTTTACGCTCGCGTTTCCTGCCGGTGAATCGACACCATCCTTCCTTTTTCTACCCACGACGAGCCTTCCATCGCCGCCACAGTCTGCCCAGCTGAAGAAGAGAGTCGAATTGCCCGCCTCCGCATTTTGGCCCCACAACAGCGCTCTGAACAATGCTACGACCTCCGCCGCCAGCCCAACATCTCCTTTGACCCTGGCGATCGAGTGTGGTTGTGGACGCCGCTCGAGAAGCGTGGTTTGTGTCAGAAGCTCCTGTCCCCCTACACTGGCCCTTTTGTTGGGCTTGAGCACATCAGTGATTTGAACTGCGCCGTCTCGCGCCTTACTGACAGTGGCCCATGCTTACGAAAGACCCAGGTGGTGCATATTGCTCGGCTCAAACGATTCAGCCCTCGAGACACTGCTTAGCTCGCCGTGGGAGGCTTCGTCTTCGGATGGAGAAGTGCAACGTGCCTCATGTCGACGACGAAGCGGAGGAAATCGGAAGCGTAGAGGAAAAAGAAGCTGGTCGGCCTGGCCGGGTTGAGCTTTCCGTCCCCGTCACTAAACCTTTGAAATAGATCCCCCAGACTTACTCAGTGCCTGCTGAGTACGTAACAATATGTTTGTTATCTGTTGTAAACTGTCAAAACAGGCAATAAGGAAAAAAGCTAGGTGGTCGAGTGGATAAGGCGATGGACTGCTCATCCTTATGGCTCTACTCTCGTGGACTCCAATCCCATCTTTGTTGAAATTTCTTTTTCTTTCATTTTATTTGATAGCCAGGTGGATCGGACACTTCAAGTGCACGTTTCCTGCGGATAGGTCTTGAGCACAACGATGAGGCAAGAAAAGCTTCGGCCCAATAAATTGCTGCACGACCTTCAGCATTGTTTCAGGCCACATCGCTCTACTGAAACAGCTCTTCTAACTAAGGAACAAATATTCATCGAAATTCTTATGAAGAAGACGTTGGTAACAGGTATATACTTAGACTTCTCAAAGGCTTTTGAATCTTTGATTCAGTCAATCAAAAAATTCTCCTTTACAAGCTTCGCAAATACGGTAACAGTGGAAACGCGAAAGCCGTGCTGAAATCATATTTCAAGTATTGGACGCAATATACAGCACTAAACGATGTTAAGTCATCTTCACAACCTAATAACTCCTGGTTACCGCCAGGGAATAATGTAGGCGGGCTGATTTTTATATTTATATAAACGACATAATCCACCGCACAACCAACGCACAATTTGTATCCTGTGCGGATGATACATCTGTTTTTCTTACAGACAATTGCGAACGTAACATCGAACTTTGTGCAAATAAATATTGGCCTACATTCAGACATGCGTTGATGTAAATAATATTGGAATAATTGAAAATAATACAAAGATTGTGTTATACTTAACGAAAGAAAAGCGCATTTCCGAGGCACCTAATATATGCCTAGGCAAAAATACATTGAAAATTGTTAATTATGTAACGATCCTTGGTGTCGTCTTTTGCATGCGCTTTACATAGAATAAACACATGGAACATCTTTGTTCTAAAGTAGTCTCTGCATTAGAGTTTTAAGCAGATTAAAAAGCGTTATTCCTGAAAAACTGAAAATCACGCTTCACAATTCCCCAGTGTTGTCCTTGCTCCAATACTGTTACCACGTTTGGGGCATAACTGGCGTCACAAACTTGTCTAATCTGCACTTTCTAAAAAAGAAAAGCCTTTGGAATGTATTGCAAATATTCCTTACTATTATGCTTGACATGATCTTTTTTTCCGGTATGATATTGCTCTTATTTTCAAAATGTATAGTTACAGGGGTTACTGGCATGCTTGAAGTCCTCTGTTGAAAATGGCTGGGGTTTAATTCAGTTGTACCTAATGAGAGGAGCGAAAGACCGGCCTCCATCGCCCCACAGAGTCCAGCCCCCAACGGCTCTGACTGAAGCGAGAGTGCACAGGCGCGCGCTGTATGCGGCTAATCACGTGGTCATGTCACGTGGTATGGCGGAGGCTCGGCTCCAGCTGTAGCCATTCGCATAGCATGACGTCAGGCGTGTGAAGCCTGCCTCAAGGTCAACGTGAAAGGTTGTTGACCTTGAAAGTTGCCGCAAGAAAGAGTGAAGCTGTCGCTTCAAAACCAGTCATAACGTCTTAATGAAAATCGCAAAGCTGGAAAAGATGAAATCTTGTTGCCAAGACCACTGCAAGGAATCATTATCATACACACTCAGCTTTTTGTTAAATCAGTTGGAGCAAAAGACTTTTGATCCTTTTATTGCGAAGCAATACTACTTTAGGTCGCACTTCAGCCCGTTCCGTGGCGAGGCGGTGGTAGGCACCATTGACCTTTCGCGTGACATCGCTGCGTGACGTCACACCACGTGACCTAGAGTGACGTCACACCAGCTGTGTAAAAACGGGGCCCCATCTCACGCCGTCGCGAGGCGAGGCGGTAGCCACCAACGGCGGCCTAACTCCCGCTCCTCTCACCAGGGGCGCTACGGTCGGTGTGACGTCACACCAGCTGTGTAAAAACCGGGCCCCATCTCACGCCGTCGCGAGGCGAGGCGGTAGCCACCAACGGCGGCCTAACTCCCGTTCCTCTCACCAGGGGCGCTACGGTCAGAGTGACGTCACACCAGCTGTATAAAACAGCTCCGCTCCTCTCGCCAAGGCAGTCATACAGCCACATGTTACAATGGTGCCTACGAACAAGGCAGCTCGGCAGAATGCAAAGAGGAAGCATCAGCGAGCTACGGAGACGGAAGAAGAACGAGAAGAACGATTTTCTAAGCGGCGTGCCCAGTATGCAGCTCGGCGACAACGTGCAACCTCCTCTGTGGAAACAGCAGAAGCAAGGGAAGAAATTATGAGTTTGCCCGACAGTGAGTCTCCTTCTACTAGTTCAGAACGCTGGAACGCGACTAAACAGCAGAGGCGTGTTCAAGAAACCCGGAACAGCAGCAGCAGCGGCTCGACTCGAACCATGTTCAACAAAAACAATAAAAACGCGTTTTGCTACCTGGACGAGGTCTCTATAGGCGACGCGTACGAGCGCGTACCGCGCTACAAGAACGACATTGTAAGATGCAAGATGGGTCTACCGCCGGACCCCGGGGCAACCAGCGACACGCCGGACACGCAGATGCACAAGTGGGGCAAACTTAAGATGACCGACGAATGATGGGGGTGTTATGCAGACAACTTGGCCATCTACAACGTGGCCGAAACATACAAGCTACCGCTAATGCATCGTGAAGACGACGAGGAGACGTACAACAAACTGTATCGCATTTTGGACGGGGACAATAACCCCAACATTTATTACGGCGTAACGCTACCGTACTTTAACGAACGCTACTGCAAGCACCGAATGGGCATATCTTACGACGCGGAGAAAATGGAGTGTTACCGCACCGTCGGCCAATCGATGCTGGAAGATTTTGTAATGGGCACGCTGGTGAGGGAAGTGTTTGTCGGCATACACGGATTCGACGGATGACTTACTCTTAGATGATTCACTGTAAGCCGTAACACTAGCATAACCCAAGACTACCACCAGCCATACTACCAGCTGATCCGAAAATAACACACTATTGCTTCGCAATCACCAGGCTTAACCAAGTTAAGCCACGGCCGTTTTTTTTGTAATACTGTTTCTAAGATTAAATTATTTTTCTCGTGTTTCCCTACGTGAAGTGTGTAATATGATTTTGTCGTTCCTGAATAATTTGTTTTCGATGACAACTGTTTATTCATGTCTACTCAATTTTATTTTCGATTCTTGCTTTGTCCTCCATAACTTCTTAAAATGTTGGTAATATTTGTGCGTTTTATCTTTGTTCCCGACCTAGGAAACATTTTCGCCATAGCCGTGTATGTATGGATGCCAATTTGTAAGGGAGCATGACTCCGTTCTCACGCCTTTTTGTCGAGTAACATCCTCTGAAAACAAGAAATAAAAGAATTGAATTGAAGTTAGTGAATATTCCCTGCTGAGTTGCATAGTTTCCTCGATTCAATTGGTGCGTGCGTCTTTCTTTTAAACCGAAGCATGTCAAGCACGAGACAGTGGAAGCTTTGAAAGTGAAACTACTGCAGGGGGCCTGCGATCAACAAATCACATCCATTGACATCTACTGTAAATATGTATGATTAATTTATTTATACATACTGCAGCCTTAATAAGCCTATAGCAGGAGTGGGCAGGGAGAGAAAAAAAGTCATGTAGAAAAATACAAACGTGTGAAAATAGAGAAAAAATAAATAAAAATGTCACTACCAAGCGATCGCTGAAAGACGGTTCCAGGCAGTGAATTCCAGAGTTCAATGGCCAGGGGAAACAAGCTGTGTTTGAACTCAGTGTGTCAAAAGAAATGGGAAAGGTTCAGGCTATGGAAAATTCTAGTAATGGAAAGTATGCTAAAGTTCAAATAATTTTTTTGTGAAGGAAGGCGCTGAGAATGAAGCATTTGTATAATGACTTCAAACATTCTAGGCAGTGGCGAGATGATAGTGCTTTGAGAATTTATGCTGCATAATGGGAAGAAGGGGAAAAAGATCGGCCGTGATTGTTAAAGATGAAGCGTACTGACCTCTTTTGAACAAATTATAATTTTTAATACCGCATTTCTTATGGTGATTCGATATGATACAGCCGTATTCAAGAATGGGGCGGATAAATGTTTTATATGTCAGCGGTTTGGTATTCTTTGGCGCCTTGCGCGATGTACGATGGAGATACCTGAGATGTTTAAGAGCTTTGTTACATATGATATCAGTATTATTCGACCATGAGATGTCATGAGAAAAATAAAGACCGAGGTATTTAAATGCTGTTACCCTTTCTAAACCCCCACAGTGAAAATTGTACGTGAGAAGTGAAGGAGGTGGGCGTCTAGAAAAGGACATGGAAGCCTTTAGAGAAATTGATGCTCATTTCCATTGCTTACACCACCGACAAAAATGAGCAATTGAGTCATTAAGCAATTCATGGTCAAGTGGTGTGTTAATGCTATGATACAGGACGCAGTCATCGGCGTAAATACGAATTTTAACGGACACGGAACGTGGCAGACCATTAATATATAATAAGAAAAGAAGCGGGCATAATACAGAACATTGCGGAACGCCGGATGAAACACTAACCGGGGGGGGGGGGGGATAGATGAATTGAAATGCACCGGCTGAGAAGGATGAGTTAGGAAGCGGGATATCCAAGCAAATAGGGAAGGGTTATATAGAATAGAGTCAAATTTGTGGAGGAGTTGTGGATGTGGTACAGTGACGAAAGCTTTGACCAAGTCGACAAAAATGCCTTCAACCTGTGCACCTAGGTCTAATGACTGACAAATTCCGTGAGTAAATTCATTGTTTACATAACATAGAAAGAGTTCTTGGCATATTCTTAGACATATATAAAGCATTGCATACGGCTTACCATCAATTATTGCTAAGTAAGCTGGCTTCCTATGGATTTCGTGACGTATGATTAAAATTTTTTCGAAGCTATATTTAAAACAGAGAGTAAAAAATACATGTAGAAAGACAAACTTCTGAGTTTTTGCCAGCCTTACATAGGGTACCACAAGGATCGGCGCTTGGACCAATTTTGTTTTCTTTGTACATAAATGATTTCCTTAAATTTATAAAATATGGCGATGCAATTATATATGCTGGTGGCACAACTGTACTCATTTGCGGTAAGAATAGTGGACAAATGAAATAATGCACCAATAAGAAACTTATATAGCTACATGGTTTAACGCCAATAAATTGCCATTAAACAGCACAAAAACAAACTACATATTCTTTTAACACTCAGGCACCAAAAATAGAGGCTCTATAACTTTAAGAATCAGTAACACAAAAATAGTGCATGTAGAATCATGTCAGTACCTTGGCATTACCTTGGACTTGTCATTACATTTCAAGGAGCACATCAGCAACGTCTGCAAGAAACTAAGTCACGCATATTTCGTACTTTATCAAGCACGTCAGCACTTTTCTCTCACGATATTAAGAATGATGTACTTCGCAATTTTTCACTGCCATCTTGCATACTATGTGGAATCATGGAGCTTTACTTATTCTTCTTATCTGGAACCACGCATCATTTCGGACAAACGTGCTGTACGCATTTTAACCTATTAAAACTATAGAGAACATACAGCACCACTTTTATGCGAACTTCAGATTATACCATTCACAGTCGCACGCGATTACAAAACAGTGTGTGCTGGCATACACTTTTGTCATATCACAACCACCTTCCTTCCACCATATTTGCACCCACAGAAAGGCACACACGAAACAAAGATAAATATAATTTTAACATTCCGGTCGTTCGCAACATACAGAGCAGGAGATAGCGTATAGAGGCACAAAAATATAGAACACGCTTCCAGCAGCAGCAAAAAGAAGCAGCAGCTTTTCTCGCTCACTTAAGGAGGCTATTAAAAATAACTGTCATTTTGTTTCCGAAATGGAGTACTATCATGTAGGTGTGCTCTTTTGCTAAATAATTATGTTAAAACCTATCTTCCTCTTGGCACGGCATTTATGTATTATGTGAATCTTCGTTAATAATTCCCAGTTTTTCATTTTGTTTCTTTCTCTGGTGGCATATCGCGTCATGCATACTCCTAGTAATTGTACCTTTTGTGAAACTTATATTTATGCTTGCAAAATTGTGCACGTTTTACAATTATTTGTTACTAGTCCCCTGTTACGTTATTTTGTGCACTTATTGCATGGGCCCTAACTATCTACTTGCAAAGGGCCCAGATGCGTTTTCCACCGGCTTTTGTATATAGTCTGTATGTTCCAAAGTAAATCAAATTGCAAATTGAATGGAATTCATTTGGCAGAGATTTCAGAAGTTTCAATACCAGTGGCGGCCTGATGCCCTGGTGGCCTATCCGGTCAAGTGGCGTGCGTCACCTGCCCTTCCTTCCTCCGTGCCTGCCCAGCTGGACCACCCCGTGCAGGCAGCACGCAGACGGAGAGAACAGATGCATGTTCTTCGCGCACATACGCTGTGGTAGCTTCGTCGCTATGCGCTTACAAATCGGCAAGCAGAACCCCCTAACACCAGCTTCCACGAAAGCCTTAGTAGCTTTAGGTGTTACCGTGTCCATAAAGTGGCTAGTTCGAAGCAAGAGTCTCGGCTAGGAGCACATGACTGTGCTGGAGAGCTTAAAAAGCGACCTGATAGAGTCAAGTTCCGGCTTTTCCGTCGCTCTTTCTTTTGATGCTGTTGAGAGGAGAAAAATGTTGATGATCGTAAGGCGATGCAGAACTCCTTCATGTTCGAACTTGCCCCAATCACATTACTTGAAGAGAACTTTGGGAGAAGTTAACTCTTTCGTAATGCATCATAAACAAGATTAGGGCGAAGTTATTGCATGCGCATCCCTCACCCGGCGTCATGACAGCGCCAACAACCAAAAGAGGTTATAGAGAACCACTTCTCCCCCTACAGCCCGCTGCCCTACACTTCTAATCTCTTTTCCACATAACTGTCATGGTTCCAAATAAGTACTGGTTAAAGGGTATGTTACATTTATTTAATCTGCAACGAGGCTCATTTTGATTTCTTTAAGTCCGAAAAACACCCTAGCAGCCAATTGTTGTCCTTTATAAGTGGAACTTATGTGGAACACGTTCATATTACTGTAACACCCAGCTCGTCGTTTTTTCTCGAACGGTTATGTGGAACACAGGTAGCAGTTACTTCATGGCTCGTTCCAGATGGAAATAGGTGACTGCTCATGAAATAAAACGGCGGCTAGCGCAACGATGGGAGACTTCTTTTTCCTCCGCCGTTGGAGACGTGACCAGAAGGCGCCTGACAACTGGGGGCCAATGGCCTGAAAACCGGCGGCGACTGCTCTGCGTACGTTCGCTCTATGTTTTTTCACTTTGTTCCTGCAAAGTTCTCATCAAGTGCTGTGCCCTGGGATACCAGCGCGCGGACTGCCTTAAACTTGGTGTTCATCGGTGCTCTGCGGATGCATACCCCAGCGCTGTCGGCCGCAATCCTCGGTTCGACAGTGACTTGCATCATACTTCCTTGGCTTCTCCACTGATGGCGGCCGCGTTGATATTTTTCTTTGCGCCGCCGCATCAGCGGAACTCCCCCAGATAACTTTTCGCCACAAGTGATCTACTTTCGTGCGGCGTGACCTATACTTCCTTGACGCGCACTCCATTGCCGTTTGTGGACCCTCAACTGAACCTGTGCATGCACAGACGGGCGCTTCCCTTCGTCGAGCCTGTTCGCTGCTCCGAAGTGAACACAAGTCCAGACTAGGTTGAGGCGGGTGCATTGGCGGCTCCAAGTGACGTATATGTGGTGTGCGCATATGTAGCTTGGGTGGCCTTTCCTTCCGTGGCAACCACCAGCGCTTGATATTCTGAGCCTTCTGTAAACTACAGGAGCGTATGGGGTGTCGTTGTGTGGAAATAGGGTCTCTGCGCGGCAAGCGATTCATTGAGCTTACAGTGAATCTTTGTCTTGAACGAATGGATGGTTCCGATAAATGTGCATCGCTTAGGCGACATTCAGGTAAGAAACCACATTTGTTCTCGTCCGAAAGCACTTATAGCTGCCTTTTTGGCGAAAGCAATGGGATTGGTGAAGCCTCCTGGCGTGGCGCGTGACTCAATTTCCAGCGACTGTAAAAAACATCTGGGAAGACATTTCGCAATGGCCCTGAAGGCAGAGGATGTTATTATGGCAAATACCCCGACATGGTACAGTCGAGCGCGATTTGAAGGTTACGGCGCGAACGTCGGCCGAGAACATGATCAGCGCGATGGCCCAGAATTCTCTCCCTAGGCGAGGGAGGTGTCAGGCCAGCTTCCCGCAGTCTTTTTGCTCTTCCTTCAGCAGCTGCCACTCCCTCCTGGGCTATCACTTTTTTTATTATCTTTTCGAAGGCTCCACAAAAGATGAACGTGGAAGCACGCGGAAAGTTAAAGCGCCAGTTTGGGAAAAAATGCACGGTATCTCTATTATTTTTCATAGCTTTCGCGTCGCCAATTGCACTATGGCGAAGTATTGTAGCCAGGTTTGCCCTAAACTTTTTAAAAATGAAGATGTTTTATGTGCGGTCGTCGAGAACTCACGAGCGCATCAATTCATCGAGCGCATCACGATTTTCTTGAGTTTCTGACAACAGCCCGATCCATCTTATTATCACTGTCGCAAGGAGCGACCGGAATATGATAGGATGCAGCATAAAAATTTGCATAACTGCGCTAAATATGGATAGCTTTTGTGCCTAAATAAGAAAAATAAGTCTTAATTTTACTGTTTCCTTCAAAGCTCTGTAGTTACACACGTGCGAAGCAGAGCGAAATCATCACCGATGAAAGGATTCACAGGCCGAGATCAGACAACGCGGTCGAAATTAGAATGTGTGCGGCAGCCAAGCCGGAGCTGCGGGTCGCAAATAAGAGACAGACGAGGAACTATAGAGTCACTAAGGCGTTTGAATGTCGATAAACGCACACCGTTCCGAAATGTGTTCGGGCTACTATGGTCTCTAAGTGGTGCTGCGAATTTCAGTGATGGTTGTGTACAGAATCACTTCACTTTCGATATCAGTGGCATCGTATAGGGAGAGGGCTATGCAATGAACTACTACCGAAAATGGCTGTGTAATCGATGCTTGCCCGTTAATGTTGATTAGACTCAAATTCATTTCAGTCGTCCTTTATTGGCTTCCAAAACAGACTAATGCATCTTATGCAGTATCACAGGCTTAGCGCTTTGACCTCGGTCCTAATACTTCAACGCGGCACCCATTCTTTCACGTCTTTTATCCTTTTCGGGATAGAAGCGAAGAGAGATTCTGCAAGTTCTGGGTCCTGTCGCAGGACATTCCACTCCCTCCAAACGGCTGCCCACAGAGTGTATGCGTCAATGTTCGTCAAGATGGAGCGAGCCAGCCGTGCCTTCATTAAACCACAAACATTTTCGATTATGTTCAGATTGGCGCTTTTTGGTGGCCAGAGGGGCTGCGAAATTCCAGACTTGGTGAGATTTTCTTTCACTGATGATGCAGTGTGAACAGGGCAGCCGTCGTGTTGGAAATAAAAACATCCATCAGGGAAAGGTCCGTTCACGGCGAAAGGAAGGAGAACAGTGTCGATGATCTCGTTGTAGACTTCGGCCATGAGCCTCCCTGGGATGCGGAAGAGGGGACCCAGACCAGCGTAGGTTATTGCACCCCAGACGTCGACCGAGACACGCCTGCTTGCTCCGACATCACGGACGTTTTCACCTTAAAAGCTACAATAAAATTGATGCATCGAATTTAATAATACACAGAGGTAAAGAATTTCAGAGCGACATGCATATTTTCTAGCTAGAGACCACCGATTTTAGTTTTGCACACTTACTCGCAAAACTAAAATCGGGTGTCTCTTGCACACTTACTCGCACCCGACCGCGGCGGCTGCGTTTTTATGGAGGAAAAACGCCAAGGCGCCCGTGTGCTGTGCGATGTCAGTGCACGTTAAAGATCCCCAGGTGGTCGAAATTATTCCGGAGCCCTCCACTACGGCACCTCTTCTTCCTTTCTTCTTTCACTCCCTTCTTTATCCCTTCCCTTACGGCGCGGTTCAGGTGTCCAACGATATATGAGACAGATACTGCGCCATTTCCTTTCCCCCCAAAAAAACCAATTATTATTATTACTCGCACTTCGACTGAAACTCCGCTACGGTATGCCGGTCTTAAAGCCTCTGCTCTGGCGGCGGATTTCACAGCAGCCGCCACACACGAAGCGTGCCATATTCCTCTGCTCTAGCCGTATGCTCTCCGCGCTCCCCCCCCCCCCATCATAACTAACTCTGTCACATAGTCCTCCTGTATAGAGCTGTTAGCCTCCTCCCATCGTAACGCGTGCCTTTCTCCTACGTGGTTACCACACTACTACTACGCTGCAACATAAATCAAAGACGATGCAGTGAGCTCTGCAAAAGAAAATCAGAGCTAACTTTAATAGAAAAGAGAAACAGAGTCGTTCAGGGAGCAAACGGGACTCGCAAAAGAAGTTGATTGAAGCGAGCCGAGAATAAATAACCGCGCTTGGTGATGCTTGTGCGGCTACTCAATCTATGTTTGCTCCAATAAACTTCGCGTCCCTGAAGGATGAGGTTAAGAAGTTTGCGTGGATACGGTGGCCGCACCTGGCGCAGGACAGAGTTAACTAGACGAACACGGGAGAGGCCTTCACCCTTCTGTGGGCGTAATATGGGTGTTGATGATGACTTTGCTGATAAAACTAAAGAGTGGGCCCAAATCCGCTGTTCTTGTGAAATGATATGCAAGAAAAGTAAATCTCACCGGCAGCTATCGACTCTCCAAACACGAAGTCACTGGTTCCAGCAGGTAGATAATGTCGGTTCGTCACTAAATATGACCTGTTGCCAGTCCTCAGCGCTCCATGCTTCGTGCCGATGTGCAAATTCTAAACACTTCCTGCGATGTTCGCTGGTCAAAAGCGGCTTTCGCGCAGCCACGCGGCTTTTAAGACCCGCAGCGTTAAGTTTCTTTAGGATAGACGAAAGGTTTAGGCGAAGGCCAAGTTCTTCTTTGATTTTCTTGGCTGTCGTGGACGGCGGTAGCTATTATCAGCGCGTCTTCCTCCGCAGTTGTTCTTCTGGGCCTTCTTTGATGCGGGGCATCTTCCAAGCGGTTTTCCCGGTGGAACACTCGAAGAATGTGGTTGACTGTCTTCTGAGGACGGTTCACCTTCCGGGATATCTCTTGCTGGGACATGAACTTTCCCAATGAAACAATTCCGTGGCGCTTCTCTAACGTAAGTCGTCGTGGCATTTTCCTTGCGACAAGTGGTCTGGGATCGCATCGATCATTGCAGCAGTCATATACCCTCATGAAAAAATGTTTCGCGGAATGTTATTGGTGGACAAAGACAATATAGCGAGAGGCGATGTTGCGTTTTTATATTTTTCCAACTTCAAAGTCGTTCAAGTCAAGAAGTGCAAAGCACTGGCTTTACCAGATCTTTCCCACCAATTTTGTTATCGTCTGCGAAGATACGAGGTAACCAAGTCCACACTTTATTGCAACCAATGGAAAGCTTAGAATAGAGAGAAAGAGTGGTGATTTCGTCGCGGGGGTGAAGCTTGTTGCATGGAACAGCGAACGAGGAAGAGAAGAGTGCGAAATTATGATTTTTCCTGTTCCAAAATCGGCCGCTAGGTGCCTGGAGGGCTAGGCTGGTCGACGCTCGCGCGATAACCTTCAAATCGCGCTAGACTGTACATGCTCAAATATGGCATGGACTACCCCAAACATTACCTTGAAGTGACCTTGGTCAAAATCGAGGAAAATTGAAGGGTGGGTTCCAGACAGGCAGTAGGCACGTCCCCAATTTGGCCCATGCCGAACTATGACGCGCACCCCCCAAAATTTACCTTTGAATTAACTTTGCATGAAACCGACGAAAATTAAATTGTGGATTGCTAAGATGTAGCATGACGCGTCCCTAACAGGACCCATGACGAAAAATGGCATGCCCCACCCAAAAATTTTTCTTTAGAATGCCTTGGTCGAATTTGACTGCCGGTGAATGTGGGTGTGCTCGGGTGAAAAACAGGCTTGACCTAATCTAAAAATTAAATTAGCCCACGCCCGAAATTGGCGCGGCCCACCCCCAAAATTTTTAATACTCAGTTGAGCAACTTTCAGAACCGACATGGGACACTCTCAAACAAGGCTTGGCCCACTCCCGAAAATTTCCAAATTCAGTTCACCCATGCTCAGAAACGACCTGACACACCCCCAGAATGGGTTTGGCCCACTACAAAATTTGCGTGGCCCTGACATTTGGCTTTCCCATCGTGATTCCGCAAAATATTTCGTATTTGGCAATGCGAAACCGCCAGCCATTTTTGTAGCGATAGCTACATTATGGTAGCATTTCGAGCCTTCAGCGTGGCGGCGCCGCCATCCTGTGGTTGCGCTGCCACTCTGTGGCTGCGATGCCACCCTGTGACTGCAGTGCCACGCTGTCACGGATCCCGCTGTCACGTGGTTGGTCACGTAGTGCGTAGCAGATGCTGGCGGCGCGGCGCCGTGCCTGATCACGTGGTTGGTCACGTGACCAAGTTCCACTCGGCCAGCTGTAGCTATCGCGTCACTCCAGGTTTAACCAGAGCTAAACCACCCCAATTTTGTAGCAATAACTACATTACGGTAGCATTTCGAGCCTTCAGCGTGGCGGCGCTGCCACTCAGTCACGTTGTTGGTCACGTGGTGCTGAGCAGCTGCCGGCGGCGCGGCGCCGTGGCTGATCACGTGGTTGGCCACGTGACCAAGTTCCACTCGACCAGCTGTAGCTATCGCGTAACTCCAGGTTTGACCAGAGCTAAACCACCGTCATTTTTTTTTATTTTCTGGGAAGGCTGGTTATAGCTTCATACTATACAAAACGAGGCGGGTGCTTTGTCCTGACCTATATGTGAACGCTAAGCGCTGTTGGACTGTACTGCACCAAGCAATGATTGACTTTCGCTTTGAACGACGGGCTTAGCGACAACGGTTCCGTTTTATATTGTTTTGAAGTTGGATCTTTTATATTTGTAAGATTTCTTCGGTTTTTAAAACTGCTCTTGCGAACGATCTTCTGAATTGAGAGGCGTCTTTCTGAAAAAAATTTCGTTCGATGTCTGAAATCTGTCTATATCTTTTCGCAACATAGACAATGCTATACAAAAAAAAATTCGGAAATATTCTACGATCACCATTTATGAAGAATGTGGTTAACAGACACTAATAAAGCTGTTCAAATATCTGTGTTTATAAGTTCCTGCCATTCTTCGGATGCAACTCGTAGTGGCCGTTTGCTTTCTGTAAACGCATGCTTGTCAGGATTTCAATGTAATGCATTTGTTGCGCATAATATTTTAAACATATTAGCACGCATTTTTTTTGGTAGGGATGCCTGTTTTTATGGAAGGACCCCTTTTCACTGTGCCAAAATAATCTCGCTTTTCTGTGCAAAACAGCCTGATTAATCGGCTTTAGGAGTATTCTAATTATATCTGGCTGTCCATAACACAGTTTGATTGCAATATTCACCGCGCATATGCCGGCTGTGCCCTTCACTTTAATTTGAAAATACTTTTGACCTGAAAATGTGACCTGGCGACAAAAGAACTCAATGCATCAAAGCGGAAAGCTCGGGTAGTTGGTATGTCATCATTTTTTAAATGACTAGCGCACATAACTAGGACACGGACATGTTTAGCGCTCGTCCTTTCTTCTTGTATGTCTGTGTCGTAGTTATATGCGCAAGTCTTTTAATTAACGACAAAACAAATACAGTAAAACTGTGACTGAATATATAGGGTGTTTGATCGAAAGCGACCCAAAACATTTTAAATTATTTCTTTAGGTATGAAGGGGCCTTTTCCGGTAAAATATTACCTGCTTTCGGGGACAATAGAAAAGAAGTAAACGATGTTGGCTAGTCAGCAAGCTAACTAATTTCTGATAATTAACTTTATGATTATTACAGGTAGGTGCCTGGTGGCAATTAGAGAATTGAAGCCGGTCATTAGGGATACTGTTGTAAGTTTCTATAATTTAGAAAACGCCATTGCCATCGGCGCTGTGGCACAAAAAATTCTGGCTACATAGTTTCCAAATACACGCGCTTTCGAAAAAGCATGCAGGCAAAGCAACCCTTTCAGTGTACGTAACTTGTCGAAATAGCCAAATTTTGTCCAGCCGCGGCGTTAAGGGTAATCGCGTTTTCGAAATTCTGAAGAAGTCATATGGTACCAGTGACCGGATGCGCATCTCTAATCGCAACTAGGTGTCTAACTGCAAGTTAAAAAGTTAATTATCAAAACTTTGTTAAGTCCCAACTAGTTAACATTAGTCGTCTGTTTGTTTTTGTTTTTGACGTCGGCTAATTACCGTACTATTGTGCCACAGAGGCCGCCTTTATACTTGAAAAAGCCTGTTCTTAAAAATGCTGGTTCATCTTTTTTTCAGTTTGTTTCATTCTGATTTACAGAAACCGGAGCAAAGGCAAAAGGCAAGAAGCCTGAAAAAGGCCTCTGCTCCGTATGCAGTCAGCAGACAGGCATCAGAAACATACAACTGATTCCCTTTTTAGGGGACAAAAGGAATAACACAAGCAACACTGAAAGGGCATAAATTCTAGCAAAAAGTAAGAAAAATAAATCAAATGATTTCAAAGCTTTCTTCATATATTACATTCTTAAGGAACTTCTTGGGAATTGGCTTGCGGAAATCAGGTAGTTTTTCAGTGCGTCAAGTAGTCCTGCAGTGCGTTTTTCAAGGTGTCCTGAAACCACACACCAAAAAACTTTTTTACCTTAACCGCTCTAGACTGACACCATGGCAATTAAGCTCAATATTAGTGGTGATTGGTTTATTTATGGGTGCAAATATCATATACTTTGTCTTGCTTGTATTAAGCTGCAAGTTATTCTTGTTAAGCCAGCCCGAAAGGAGTTTCTAGTAATAATTAACATCGTATTGAAGTTTAATAAGTGAATCACTCACGAAAAAATGTTAATGTCGTCTGCGTACATAATTTCGTGAGTTTGGTATGCTGCAAATATTATTTACATAGATTAAAAACAACAGCGGTGCGAGAATGGACCCTTGGGGAACAGCATTCTTTACTTTGGCATATGGAGCCGCCGTCGTGGTGCAGTGGTTATGGCGCTTGGCTGCTGACCCGAAAGACGAGGCTTCGATCCCGGCCGTGGCGGTCGAATTTCGATGGAGGCGAAATTCCAGAGGCCCGTGTGCTGTGCGAAGTCAGTGCACGTAAAAGAACCCCAGGTTGTCAGAATTTCCGGAGCCTTTCACTGCGGCGTCTCTCATCGTCTGAGTCGCTTTGGCAAGTTAAACCACCATAAACCATAAACCAAACTTTGGCATATGAAAAAAGGTTCTTGATTGACGCTGACGTATTGATACCGGTCGGATAAGTAGCTGTGCATTAAATCTAGAGCGATTCCGCACACCCCATACGTATTTAGTTTAGATAAGGTAATGGTGTGAGACACAGAATCGAATGCTTTCCTCAAGTCTAGAAATAAGCCAAGTGTATAAAGTCTACACTGGAAATTATTGCTTATGTCATGTTTGATGTCTAGTAATGCTAGTTCCGATGATCGTTTCTTTCGAAACCCGCATTGCATGTCATTTATTACTTCATATTTATTGAAAAAAATTCCAGCCTAATGTTCAAAGCACTTTCAAACACTTTGGAAATGACAGGCAATATAGATATGTCTGCGATTAGTGACTGTTTGTTCATTACCACCTTTAAAAATCGGACAAATGCGTGCTATTTTTAAATATTCAGGAAAAACTCCAACATCAAACATTCTGTTGATAATATGGGATAAAATTGGAAATATTATATCTGAGACATATTTCATAGGTGCAGGTTTTATGTCGTCGAAACCAGTAGCAACATTGCATTTTATCTTGCTTATCAATCAATCTACTTCAACTGGTGTAACTGGGATTAAATGTATAGAATTTACAACAGCAGGCTCCTGTATAGCACAAGTTCTTCCACGTGATCTACATTCGTGCTGATCTTCTCACAACTATTCATAAAATAATCGTTCAGTGCAGATGCGGCTTCTTTCCCGTTTACCAAACCTGACGGCGATATAACGCTTACAATTGGGGTTGTATTTCCATGACTAATGTTTTTAACCTCAGCCTAAATCTTTCTGGGATCGTTTCTTAGTCTTGCGAAAAGTTTTTCATAATAGGTTTGTCTTCCTAACCTCGCTGTTAACTTCATTTCTGTATTTCTCGAAAGCAGCGAACGTGCTCAAGTCCCGAGATTTTACAAAAGCGTGATACATATTGCTTTTATTTGTTATCTTTTTAACAGGGATGAAGTAATCCATGGTTTACGATTTTTGTTTCCATGTCTGTTTTGCCTTAACGAAAATGCTTCATCATAACTGAGGATCCATTTATCAAAAAACAAGTTGTACGCGCTGTTTGGGTTGCCTTCGTGTAGTGCAGGCCTCCAGTCAGTAGCCTCGACAAGGGAATGAAACTTCTGCAGCGCTCGGTCGCTGATAGCGCGGTAACAACGTTTCTTTTGCAGTTCACCGTTCCTCTGTGTGTGTGCGGGATGAAGCAGAAAGTCGGAAGATGATTGCCTCTAGCGATAGCAGTCCAGCGATAGATACTGTCAGGCGTATTCGTGACACAAATATTAACCAATGTTGCAGTTTGTGCGGTTAACCTTGTAGGTTTCGTGATCGCATTTCCACATGCAAATGAAGCCACGAGCTCATTCAGTTTTTTGCATGAAACATCATCAGATAACATGTTGATGTTTATGTCACCCATTACCACAAACGGGAAACCTGAACTGGTTAGGTAAGAGAGCACGTCGTCCAGGAAGTCAAAGAAGTGCAGTTTGTTACCTGTTGGAGGCGTATAAATGGCAACGACAAAAACTGCATCTAGACTAACCATCATACTTTCGAAATGTCTATTTATTATGGAGAATTCTTGAATTACTTCATACTTTGCTGGCTGCTTAACGTAGACAGCCACACCGCCTCCTCGGCCACAAGACCACACTAACGCGTTGCACATATAGTTCTCAAAATAAGGGGGATTATCATCTTTTGAGAGCCATGTTTCCGTGAATACACCAGGTATATTCTAAAATGCTCTATACGCTCGGCAACTTTTCCAGTCGGTAGTGTAAAAGGCACAATAAAATTGTTCAATGCAAATTCGGAACGTACTTTGCAAAGTTTATTAAGCTGTCTGTCCGCGTTTAACTAAAACTTATGAGTACTTTCATGTTCTGGAGTCATGTCCTGGAAAATAATGCCAGCCCAGCAGCCCTTAGAAGTACTGAGCGAGTGCCGCTTTGCTCTGTCTGACGAACTTGTCATATATACTAATGCGAAAAAAAATTTTTTCGCTCACATGCTATAAGAAGAGCGCCATCACAAGCATCAGGAATCGCAACAGATAATGCCTGAAATTTTAGATGGTTGAGTGTTGATAAACGGCTACTCAGATGTGAAATTATGCGACAAATTGAACCCATATGGTGGACCGAGTTCCTTTGCGCCATGTATTTGGACAGAGTTTGCATACGGAGGATACTACTGTTACGCGATTACGCTGCGTGGCGTGGCGTTGCGCGCCGGGTAGAAGAGAACGAGGTTAAAGCGCGAGGACTCGGGCTGTGGCTAGCCTGACGCTGGCCGTTCCATGCTTTCACCCATTTGCCCGCTCATGTTGTAAATATATCCATCTCCGTAACAACAAATCGCCTTGGACCAACGGTAATCTTTGCTCAGGACCAAAGTGCCAGCTTTCGCGGTGTTGGGGAGAACATCTGCTTCCTGTGGGTCTCTGCTGCGTGTCAGTTGCCATCGCTGGGGAAACGCTTCGGGTTCAGTTCGCAGTTTCAACGTGAGGCACGCGTGACGTCATTCTGGGCATTGAGATTTTTGCGCGATTGCGGAGCAATGGTCGATTGCGCAGCAGGCGAAATTTCTCTGCAGCGCTATATTCGGCCTGCCTTTGTGGAAGAATAGTAAATCCCAGTGACGGAGCATTTTACGTCACCGGCGATATGTTATTACCAGCTCTGGCGGCAATGTTTGTGCCTGTCCACTGATCAGGAGCCGGAGCCAGCATCCACCCTGTATTCATTGAAGGCGACTTGAGCAACGCTGCTTTGAAAAATTTGAGAGTGCCCCGTGCCGCTGTTGAGGCTTTAGGTGCATGGTTGCGCTTACTTGTGGACTGTGAATATTTCGTCGGAATATTTCGTCCGCGCCCGAGCGTGGATCCCGACTACAGTACAAATATTAACCGGATGATAAACAGAATCCTCTCCTCGTCCGACCAGCGTGACCTACGCGATGTTCTGGCACGTTACGCATCTGTGTTCAGTTTTTCAGTGCCGCCAGCTTTACGTTTGTCACATAAGATCAACACTCGCGACTCTATTTCGATCAGGCTGAAGCCCTGTCGAGTGTCCTCGGCTGAGCAGCAGGTAGTACACGAAGAGGTCGTAAACATGTTGAAGAAGGGGCTTTTACGGGAGTTCTCCAGTCCTTGGGCTGCCCCCGTCATCTTGGTGAGGGATGAAAACTCGATTAAATGCCGTTAAGAACGTTCACCCTCCTCATCGTTTTCCTTCCTCCTTCAATTCCTATTTCTCATCTGTCGGCCTGCGGTCCGGCTATTGGCAGATCCCGATGCATCCATTGGACCGAGAAAAGACAACGTTAGTGAGCCCCGATGGACTTTACGAATTTCATGTGATGCTGTTCGGGCGGTGCAATGCGCGACGTTAGAACGATTTATGGACACCCTCCTGCATGGATTAAAGTGGGAGGAATGCATTTGCCACATTCATGATGTAATTACTTATGGGAAGCGATTTAGTGAGAATAATAAGCGGATATGCTATGGGTTGGACTGAATTCAACAGGCTGGTTTAAGTTTCAACTCTAAGAAGCGTCATTTCGGTGAACGACCGACCTTGGTGCTGGTTATCCTACTGGATCAGGATGGTATTCGGCCCTACCCACAAAAGATCGCTGCAGGGCGCGGTTTTCCAGAATCATAAAATGCAAAGCAATTAAGAAGCTTTTTGGGCCTAAGTTGATATTTTCGACGATTCATTCAAGGATTCGCAGAAACGGCTCATGCGATCTTTTCCCCTGCTGCGAAAAGACGCTCCGTTTTTAAGGTCCCCTGAGTGTGAGTCATCCTTTCGACAACTGAAATTTCCGCTAGACTTTGGTCCTGTTTTACGCTATTTCGACCCGGCTGCTACCACCGAGGTTGATATCAATGCCAGCGGCATGTGCATCGGCGTGGTTCTTGTGCAGCTTCAGAACGACGCCCAGCATGTTATTGCATACGCAAGCCGCACGTTAACGAAAGCCGCACACAATTACACGGTGGAAGCAGTGGAATGTCTCGCCGTCGTCTTCGCTGCTAACAAGTTTCGACTCGAATTGGCTGCCACTTCAGCGTAATTGCCAATCATCACTCGCTGTGTTGGCTGGTTGGCCAGCGCGACCCTTCGGTTCAACTAGCTCGTTGGGCATTACGTCTCCATAAATATCACTTCTGTGTGTCCTATAAGAGCGGTCGCCGCCACGCCCACGCTGACTGTCTCGCTATCCCCTTCCTTGCACGGCAGCAGGTGAAGACGATCTAGACGACTGCCTCGCACCTGTGACCGAAACATTGCCAGACCACGTAAGGTTGCAGCACGAACAACACCAAGATCCCGCTCTGAAAACATTGTTTTGATAAGGCCCGAAAGTCTGCGCCCAAAACACCCTTAGTTATTCGTGATGGACTGCTCTTCAAGAACTACTCAGCTGATGGTGCCCGTCTGCTGCTTGTGGTCCCAGCTTCTTTCTCTACGCCGGGGCATCACCTAAGGGAATCTCGGCTTTGCCTGCACTCTCTCCATAGTCCGACACTTCTATTAGCCCAGGTTGTACACGACAACGAATCGCTACGTCGCAAGTTCTGCCCCCTGCCTACACCCGAAGCAGTGCACCGGCTGGTCTTTTTCAACCGGACCAAGACCCCTGCATCCATTTGAGAAAACTGGAATTGACTTGATTGGTCCTTTCCCGAAGTAGTGGGAAAGCCGCCGCTGGATCATCGTGGATGTTTACTTTACTCCATATGTGGAAACGGCGGAGCTTGTTTCTGTCAAAGCAGCCGACGTATCCCACTTCTTGCGTGACCGAACCGTTCTTCACCACGGCGCGCCCTACATGACCCTGAGTGAACGGGGTCGACAGTTCACTGCTGATGTTCTGGAAAAACTGCTCCGGCTCTGTGGCTCAGAATAATGTCATTCTACTCCCTACCATCCACAGACAAATGGCCTTTCAGAGCGCCTCAACGGGACTCTCATCAGCATGATGTCGATGTTTGTAGCGTCCGACTATAAGAACTGGGACGCCGTCTTGCCGTTTTTGACGTTCGCCTATAACACCGCTAAGCATGAAGTATCCGGATATTTTTCTTCCTTCACTACGCATGCTTACCGCAAACCTTCCTGGACACCGTTCTTTCATTCTCTGTACACGATGGCCATTCCGTCTCCCAACATCTGGGCATCGCTAAGGAAGTCCGCCGTCTTGCTCGTCTGCGCACCATCGCATCTCAAGATTACTCAAGGCCCGATACGACGCAACTCATGCTGCACTCACCAACGAACAGGGGGGCCCTAATTTGGCTTTGCACGCTATTACGACGCCAAAGCTTGTACCAGAAATTCACGCACCGATACGCCAGACCCTTTGTAATCATCCGTCGGCTTAGTGACGTCACCTATGTCATCGCAAAAGTTACCTCCCTGAATCGCTGCTCGCTGATGGCGCAGCTCGCTCACGTGGCTATACTGAAACGCTGCAATCCTAGGTCTTCTTGTCTCGCTCGAGGAAGACATTCGTCTGCCCGGGGACAAGTGTTACGCCGATTATACGCTGCGTGGCGCGGCGCTGCGCCCTGGGAACGGTTGCCTGGATGCTCGCTCGCCTCCGCTTTCAGGGTGGGGACACCCTTTCTAATACTCCACGCCGCCGTTTCCCCCTCGCAGCGGCATGTTGGGACCGCGTCAGTTGCGTACAGTGCGCTATTCGTCTGGCACGGTTTCTGTGCGGTCGCGTGGCGACTGTAACAATGTTACTAATCTGCAAATAGACAGTACATACTTGTTTCACTCGTGTCAGTAGTGTTTTGGCAGCTTTGAGCGTATTTTATGCATGATGCACTCGCTCCTACTACACGATAAACGAAAAGTATGACGGACTGCTGAGCTTCAAAGCCAACGGCTGCACTTTAAACTGACAGCAGTTGTTTGGTGTTCCTTGATAGTAATAAGACACATTATATTAGGGGTCACCGAATTCCAAAGAATTATGCTGATTTTGTTGCTTTGAACGTAATGACTGTTCACAAGGCCCAAAGTTTCTCTTGTATACAAGCAGCGCGGAGTATGCATGACCTGCCAAATATAATATTTTTGTGTTGTAAACATCCACTTTCCAAAAAATCTATAAAATGCCTTTGTCTTGTTGCAGCTCCGTATGTGGGAAATTCCACTTAATTATGTCAAATTTATCTTACAAGTAATCTGGGCCACCGCGGTGGCTCAGTGGTTATGACGCTCGGCTACTGACCCGAAAGACACGGGTTCTATCGCGGCCGCGGCAGTTGAATTTCGATGAAGGCGAAATTCTAGAGGCCCGTGTACTGCGCGATGTCAGTGCATGTTAAAGCACCCCAGTTGGTCGAAATTTCCGGAGCCCTTCACTACGGCGTCCCTCATAGCCTGTGTCGCTTTGGGACGTTAAACCCCCATAAACCATAAACCAACCTTCCAAGTAATCTGTCGCCTCGCTGCTCTGGAGTCAAAAGCTGAGGACACGGCTGAAACCAAATGGTCATATTTTCTGAACTTCGCTTAATGGCTTGTGCCGCAACAAAATGATTCAGGTGGTTGCGTTTCCTTTTTAACGCTTTAAGCGCCGCACTAGGAAGCAGTAGTCAAAAAACTGAAATTGATGTTGCTAATTTGCGTTGGTGTTGTAGTTAACTACGATAAAAAATACAGCCGCTTTCACAAAGACTTAGTATATTTTTTCGCCTGTTCCATTTTTGGAACATTGGCGTTTCCCATAGGAAAAACACAATTTTTGTCTGGAACAACTTTTATTAACTGTTAAATGAGGATTGTTTACTTATGTTAACAGAATAATAATTAGCGTCATAAGAAGCCTTTCAAAAGCATAAATGCTTACAACAATGCTTGCGGAAACTTCTTTTTTCATCCTACTTGCTGTAGGGCAGTGAACACTTCACAAGCCATGTTATGCTGCAAAGCATTTCTTGTGCAGGCGATTTTTGCACTGCTGACACTGGTTCGTCGTGTTTTTCCTGCACTCTGCACACCTCCCCGGAGTTGCGGAGATGATGTTGTGGCCATCAGTTTTCCTGTCCTCCCGTCTCGAATGAACCCGAGGTCCAGGCCGCACAGTGATTCTCTGCTTGAGGTGCAGCAACGACATGACGATGTCCCGCCGAAATGCCATGTACGTCATGGCGGCATTAGTTCTTTTGTGGAGCTCGCAGTGAAGGAGCCATCTTCTGACGACAGCCATGTTCAGACCATTGATGAAAAGGTTCCACAACCATTTTTTGCTTCGAAGTCTTGGGGGATAAGTTCCGAGGAGGTGGTCGAGAACATCATACTCCCCAATGCCCTCACTGCAGTTTTTGATGAAATATGGTTGACGAATGTATACCTATTTGTTTGGGCGCCGTGAGAAGCGTTTTGCAGTTCCAAGAGGCTCAGGGGCGAGGTGGTTTGAAGAAACTGTGGCGAATGCATTGTCGTTCCACCTGCATGTGTAGACCACCCCGACACACTTGTAGTGGAAAGAACCTCTTTCCTCTCTTCCGACGTCTTTCAAGCTCTTCAGTGGACAACTACCGGTTCTTGAATTCCGTACAGTCCTCGTCGCTCGAATCCGCTGGTCAGCCAGTTTCGTCAGGAGACCGTGCGAAGTGAAAAGTTGTCAAAGTAGACTTCGTGCTTTTCGGGGGCGGGCAGGACAGATTCCATATTTCTAACAACCCTCAGCCCGAGAGGTGCCTTCTCGTTTCTCCCGCAATATATTTTCATTGCATAGGGGTACCCATTCGAAGAGCACATCACCATATCTTATACCGAAATTGGATAGGTTTACCGCGAATGAACCTTTTGCACGGGTGGTGGCTATAATAGGGAACCATTGACTCGTCGATGCTGAGGCTTTCGTGGAAAACTCCAAACTGGCGGAAACATTTAGAGATTTCGACGAAAAGCGGCTGAATCTTGCCTATCTTCTCGCCTGCATGCTTTCAATTGAGTGTGTCCACTACATGAAACCTTTGCAGCTGCCGGAACCTATTGCGGGCCATCACTGTCGGGACTAAAGGCACACGAAGGTCTTCTGCGGTGCTCCAATACGAGTCCTCAGATAGAACGGAGTGATATCCGCTCAAAAGAAAGAGACCGAAAAACTGACCTCTGTCCGCTCCTGTGACGTCCACCTTCTTCTACTTTTGGAATGCATACCTTGCAGTCAGTTCCGCCAGTGAACCAAGATATTCTGGAAAAATAATTTTGCTGAACAGCATAAATGGGGTCATGTCCGCTAGCTCAGGAAATGCCTCTAGCAACAACGGAGGGTTCTCTCTGGGAAGTGTTTTGCGGAACGTAGCATGGTCACTCCATACTGCGCTAAGGGAGCGCTTTGGGGTTTTCCTTTTTCCAGCTTTGTTTGAAGACTTGCACCCGTTTCCAGCAGTCGACTGCCTCCGCGCTGGTTTCTTTCGTCGTGGCTCAGGACTCGAAGATGCAGTAGGCGAATCAATGTCTTCATCGCAGCATAACTTCAACGTGCCGGCAAACATCGTCGAGAACAATTTCAGAAAAGTCATTTTCGTTCACCTGCTTCTCATCAGTAATATTGCCATCTTCATCAGGCGGGAATTTTCATATAGACGCTCCTTCGCGTTCGTCATCGGGAAGGCTGAAGAAAAGGTCAATTGCAGCCTCCATTGTAAAAAAGCGTTGTGCCATGACCTACAGCGAGAGTTATTGCGTTGAGAAGTATAGTACGATAATATAAAACTAGTCGCGAAGTCGTTCTCTGCTTACATTCACAAGGATTGATGCGGCTATGCGCGGCAGTTGAATGCTGCTCCTTCCACGTGCCACGTGTCAAGCAAAAACACAATGCCAAAATAATGCCTAGGAAATATAGTGTTCAAGTTTATGCCAAACGAAACCTAGAGTACGCCATCAGCATGCTGAACAAGAAGCAAAATACGGCGAAATGCATGCGCGACTCTACGCTTCTTTTGACACCGGAAAATGCGAATGTTTCAAAAATGCAACATTCGCATAAAACTCTAAAAATTGAAAACTATAGAGTCTTTATTTTTTTGTCCAGTAATACTTAACTATATATGCCGATATTTTAGTTATGCTTTGCTCTTTGCAACATTACATTTTTCCAGCGAAATAATTCAAGAAACGTATGGCGCTGAAGGAACGCAAAATATGCCTGTTTGTGAGCATTTATCCAAAGCTTGTAAAAAGGTTGGAAATAAATATTAAAATTCCTATGTTTTCTACAAGGGTCAGTAAGTATGCGAAAACGAAAGGTAAAAAACTGCGATAGACTGCAAAGAAAATAAAAATCAGGTTTCGTATGCACCACTTTTTGAACATTGGCACGTGAAAGGTTAAAGGTTTTGACTAAACGTAGACTGATGATGCGTTGCAACGACGCTTTCCTAATTGGTATTGACTAAGTCGCTTTATTCGAGGTCAAATTTAGCTAATCAATTTATTTTTCTTTTCAAAACATGAAGAAAATATTTCAGGACGCTTAAGCTTCGCCTTTAAGAGAGGAACGCGAGAGCGTGTTGCAGCCCTGCCAGGGGGTCCTCGGAACGCCATCGCCCGTTAGGCGCGAAGCCTTGCTCGTTAGACAAATCGCTCTGCTAGGTACGGTGAAACGGACGCGCTGAGCGTCAAACCACGTAGAAGCGCTGCCAGGCGCCTTGCCGAGACGCTCGTGACTCAAATTGCAGTCGTAGTTCGTCGGCACATCGTTCTCGACAAACCCGATGCCACGAACGCCAGCATAGCTTCCGCGCCGAACGGGCAGCAATCTGCAAGCTTCGTGGTGAACGCGCTTTGGATGTGCGCTGCGTTGATCGCCGCTCACCGCGTGATTCCTGCGCGCCCGCACGGCCGCACTGCGCCCGGAGGAGACGAGCGGGAGGCGCTGATTTGGGCGTTCAAATGAGCCAGTGGTCAAATCTCTTACATCACGGTTCAGGTGTCCACTGATACATGCCAGACAGTGACTACGCGATTTCCTTTCCACAAAACCGGTTCGGGTGTCCACCAATATATGTGAGACAATTACTGCGCCATTTCCTTTTTCAATGTTTGATGGGGCAGTGGCGTACATTGCGAGGAGGAGGAGGAGGAATTTTTCTCTCACGGCCGACGCCGGGGACACCGGCTTTTCTGCGATACGAGCTCTTTAAGGATGTCGTGCTAAAATGATCAAAAGCGACTATCCACAAAGAGACCTCACAAAATCAGCCCCTGATAAATACTTATTTTCAATCCAATTATCCCTGCCAGAGAAAACTAAGAAAGGGGAGCCGGAGCAACACAGGAAAGAAAAATTGAAAATTGGTTTCTGAGGAAAGCAAATAACGCAGTAATTGTCTCACATATCTCAGTGGACACCCGAACCGCACCGTTAGTGACGGAAGTTGAAGTAGAAGAAGAAAGGAAGAATGGGGTGCCGTAGCGGAGGCCTCCAGAATAATTTGACCACCTGGGAAACTAAAATTCACTGAGATCGCACAGCACACGGGCGCCTTTGCGTATCGCATCCATCGAAACGGGGCCAGCGCGGCCGGAATGGAACCCCTTACTCGCTTCTGCGGAACCGTCTCCAACAGTTGCTAAGAGACGCTTGCTTGCTGTCTCACCGATAGTCGTCGGGCAAGGCAATAGATCTCTCATTAAGGAATGAGTCTGGGCTAGTTGTGAAACCACGTTTGAGGTAAAGCACGCATGAAGACGCAGTCAACTGAACACGACCGACAAGCTTTCATCGCTGCTGCTGCTGTCACCGAAAGAGGCAAAAAAAAGTAATCTAAAAGATATGGTTGCCCGGAAACACTCGTAACGAATTTTACTGACGTGGCTGCGTGACAGCAATGAAAAGAGCCTTCTTTCCCCAGTTGTGGTTTCTTTAAAAGCGATACGAAAAGGAAAAAAAAACCATTAGTGGGGGAAAAAAGCCGCCTTTCTTTCGCGTCACGCAGCCGCGGATTCTTTTCTTACTGACGCACAGATGATAGGTTTGGCGCCAGGATATTCGTAGCGAGCTGGAGCAAAGAACTAGAAAGGGGGAGGGGTAATAATGCCTTCGTAGAATTAAGATAAAACATATAATGAACTGAACAAAACGGTGCGACGAGAGCTTCACGTACTCGCTTACCCGCAGGAGCGCCTAAATAATACGGCTGCCTTATTGGGAAACGTCTTTGTGGTGAGGTTATGGAGAAGCCGCTCTGCAAATTTTGATTTGGCCTGGCAGGTTTTAACACTCCCCTTTCAGCTTTCTTGGCCTACGCCATCAGTGCAAGCGCTTGTGGTCTGGAGGACAAAACATGCGACTTCTGACAGTGGTGCAGAGCGTGCGATATATACCGAGGCGGCTGTAATCGGGAGAAGAAAGGCAGCGACGCGCAACGGCAACGAGGTGCCTCTAATCGAAAGAAGAAAGGCGGCGGAGAGCGCACGAAACTTAATAATAATATTGCCGCACTTAGTTTAGCCATCACGCTACCGGCTCCCCCGTGCGGCCTGTCTTCGACCTTTGTCGCGCGCCGGACTTCGTCGTCTTCTGCTCGGTGCTAGGCCCTGCCGGCTACGCTCTGCGCAGTGTGCTCGCCAGGTACTGTTCTGCCAGGGATTGAACGTCCTACCGGCGTCCGTGACATTTTTGGTGGAGGTGCTGGGTACGATCTATGTACGAAGAGGTCCCAGGAACCTCCAGCGCTCAGCCACACCCCCTGGACACGACACCTGTCCACAAGTCAAGCCGCCGCTTGAAAGGCTTAGCTCCCGAGTACAATCCCCTCGCCGCGCCATCTCGCAAGATGACCTCTACGGTGGCCAGCCAGACCTTCCAGCAAACTGTGAGTTCGCCACCGCTGCTTCTTCATTCGCCTCGTACGCCCGCGCCGTTTCATGGTGACAAGTTTGAAGATGTGGAGGACTGGTTGGACGGGTATGACAGGGTCTCTGAATTTAATCTGTGGGACGAGGACCGCAAGCTTCGGAACGTCTACTTTGCCCTCCAGGACGCCGCCAAGACGTGGTTCGAAAACCACGAGTCCGCCATCCAAACCTGGCAAGACTTCCGGCGCCAGTTGCTGGATACGTTCAGCAGCAACGAGCGGAGGGAGCGTGCTGAATTGGCCCTGCAATCGAGAGCGCAGCAGCCAAACGAGAGCGTGGGGATGTTCGTGGAGGACATGACCCGGCTTTTCAACCTTGCTGATCCTTCGATCTCGGAAGCCAAGAAGGTGCGCCATTTGATGCGGGGCGTCAAGGAGCAATTGTTCGCTGGGCTCGTGCGCGATCCTCCGGCTACAGTCGCCCATTTTGCAAAGGAGGCGGCAGGCATGGAGCGCGCCCTGCAGCAGCGGTTTGCGCACTACGGCCGTTCCTCAAACATCACTGCTGTGGAGTGCCACATGCCGAGGCCCGGGGATGAGAACACCTCCCTCCGAGAGCTCATCAGGAGCATCGTTCGCGAAGAGCTGCAGAAGCTTCGCTCTGTGGAGCAGCCTCCTAGTGTCACCGCCATCTCGGAGGCTGTCCGTGACGAGATATGCCGCACGGTGCAGCCCACTCCACCGCCGCCACCGCCAGCGCCCTATGTGATGACATACAGCGAGAAATTGCGAAGTCCTGCGCCACCACCGCCGGCGTTCTACTCTCCTGCCCCTACCGCGCCGTCCCACCGATTCCCGCATACGACAGCGCTGCCAGACGACCGCCCACCCGTCACGAAGGCAAACATGTGGCGAATGCCGAACAACAGGCCCCTGTGCTTCCATTGCAGCGAAGCAGGCCACATCCGTCGTCACTGCCCGTACCGCCGGATTGGCCTGCGCGGCTTTTCGCCCGACGCACCCCTGCCGCGCTATGGTGAACGACCCCGCGAGATCGATCAGTACCTAGCGGCCAACGTCCCACCTATACCCACTGCCCAACATCAGTCGAGGTCACCGTCGCCTCGACGGTTTTCTTCACCAGTTCGCCAGTCCTACGTCCGGCAGTCCTCCAGCCCGCGCCGGGAAAACTGAGGACGGCGACCCCCGGAGGTAGGGCCGCCGTCTCCGGACATAATGACGAACATCCTCCGCTCACCGACGTTAGCATGCGACCCGACCTCCGACCTCACGCCGCGACGACCTTTCGACGCCCAGAGACGCCTTCTTCGCTTGACGCCTCAATTGGACACTCTGAACGACCCTTAAGTCCGACGACTTTTCGACGAACGGAGACGCCTCCGCTTGACGTCCCAACCCGACCGCGAGAACGATCCCCTAGTCCGACCTCCCTCACACAGCGTTTTTCTGACGGTGACCAAGCTTCGGCTGAAATCGCGGTCATCGTTGATGGCCGCCGCGTGACTGCTCTCGTAGATACCGGCGCCGATTTCTCCGTCATGAGTCGTGGTCTGACGCTTGTCCTAAGGAAAGTACTGACACCTTGGCCTGGCACACACATCCGGACAGCTAGAGGCCATCTGGTGACACCGCTTGGCGTCTGCACCACTAGAATGGAGATTCGTGGTGTCACGTTCACTGCCTGCTTCGCTGTGTTGGCTCATTGCTCGAAGGACCTCATCCTCAGGTTAGATTTTCTTCGGGAACACGGTGCGATAATCAACCTCCGCGAACTTGTCGTGACGTTCTCACCTCATTGTGCCATAGCCGACAGCAGCGAGCCCGACAGGCCTGTTTTTCGCGTGTTTGATGACAATGTCACGCTACCACCACGCTCCAGTTTGTTTATTACGGTGGAATGCTCCAACCCACGCTCTCCTCACGGGGTTGCGGAAGGTAACCTGTCGTTACTGCTGAGTCAACAAGTCTGCGTTGCGCGGGGTGTTACTTCCCTCCGTGGACTGCGAACGCAGCTTTTTGTTACGAACTTTAGCACCGAATACCGCCACTTGCCGCAAGCAACCGCCATAGCCTATTTCGATGAAATTAGTGACTCAGTCTCCCACTGCGCCTGCTCCCTCAACGATACCCATGCATCGACGTCTGACGCCCCCGTTATGACTGACGTGAACCCCGACCTAACCGCCGATCAGAAACACCGCCTCCACATGATCCTCGACTCTTTTCGTGACTGCTTTGCGACCACTTCTAAAGTTCGACAAACATCGGTCGCTAAACACCGCATTGTAGTGGATGAAGGTGAGAGGCCTATACAACACCACCCCTATCGAGTGTCTGCGAAAGAACAGGAGGTGATTTGGAGGCAGGTTGAGGAAATGCTCTGCGACGAGGTTATCCAGCCGTCAACAAGCCCGTGGGCTTCGCTCGTTGTGCTGATCGCCAAGATGGATGGCACTCTCCGATTCTGCGTCGACTATCGTCGCCTCAACAAGATTACTAAAAAGGACGTTTATCCGTTGCCCCGAATTGATGACTCGTTCGATCGCCTGCGTCATGCCCGATACTTTTCCTCTCTTGATCTACGCAGTGGGTACTGGCAGATCGAAGTCGATGAACGTGACCGTGAAAAGACCGCGTTCATAACGCCTGATGGTTTGTACGAGTTCAAGGTGCTCCCCTTTGGCCTGTGTACCGCTCCTGCCACCTTTCAAAGAATGATGGACACTGCCCTGGTTGGCCTCAAATGGCAGTCGTGTCTCGTCTATCTTGATGATGTGGTTGTTTTCGCTGCGACCTACGAAGAACATCTCAAACGCTTGAGTGCAGTATTGACGGCCATCCGATCAGCCGGTCTATCTCTAAAACCCGAAAAATGCCACTTCGCTGCTTAAGTTTTTGGGCCATGTTGTGACACCTGAGGGTGTCAGCTCCGACCCCGACAAGACGGCTGCTGTAGCTGCGTTCCCGACTCCCACTGATAAGCGAGCTGTGCGCCGGTTTCTTGGCCTCTGCGCATATTACCGACGCTTCGTGCAAGACTTCTCCAGGCTGGCTGAGCCTCTCACACGGCTGACAAACGACGATCAGCCTTTCGTCTGGGCACTGGAACAGCAGGACGCCTTCGAAAAGCTCCGCAAACGCCTACAAACAACGCCCATTCTTGCCCATTTTGACGAGGAGGCGGATACAGAACTTCACACCGATGCCAGCAACATTGGCCTCGGTGCAGTCCTCGTCCAGTGGCAAGATGGTGTTGAGTGTGTGATTGCTTACGGCAGCCGCGCGCTGTCTCGGTCCGAGGCCAATTACTCAACCACTGAAAAGGAGTGCCTAGCTGTTGTGTGGGCGATAACGAAGTTCCGGCCCTACTTGTATGGTCGCCCGTTTCGGGTCGTGAGTGACCACCACTCACTGTGCTGGCTCGCGAATCCTAAAGACCCCTCGGGGCGGGTAGCTCGTTGGAGCCTTCGCTTGCAAGAATTTGATGTAACAGTTGTCTACAAGTCGCGCAACAAACACAGCGATGCAGACTGCTTGTCCCGTGCTCCTATCCCGTCCAGCTCTGATGACTTCGAAGATGACCCCCTCTTTATTGGTGCTCTGACCACGTCCGACCTCTCTCAACACCAGAGGGACGACACGGAATTGCGGCCACTCATCGATTATCTTGAGGGTACCGCCTCGTTACCGCCTCGTCTATTCGCGCGTGGCTTGTCGTCGTTTTGCTTGCGAGATGGCGTCCTCTACAAACGAAATTACGCCCCGACGGACTCTGGTTACCTGCTCGCGGTTCCAACGGCGCTCCGCACTGACGTTTTGCAGGCATGCCACGACGAGCTTCCTTCCGGCCACCTCGGGTTTTCTCGAACGATGGCACGAGTTCGTCACCGTTATTACTGGCCCAGGCTTTCTGCGACTGTCAAACGTTATGTACGTACTTGCCGCGAGTGTCAACGTCGGAAGAAACCACCTTTCAAGCCGGCTGGCTTGCTCCCACCCATTGCTCCGCCGAGAATTTCTTTCCACCAAGTCGGCATGGACCTACTGGGCCCATTTCCCACGTCATCATTGGGTAACCGGTATATTGTGGTTGCCACCGACTACCTCACCCGGTATTGTGAGATGAAAGCCCTTCCCCGCGCCACTGCTGCTGAAATTGCTGACTTTTTCATCGTCAGCATAGTCCTCCGCCATGGCGCCCCTTATGTTGTTTTAACTGAGCGAGGCACAGCGTTCACGTCCACGCTTACTCAGGAAGTTATGCGGCTCAGTGGCACAAGTCATCGTAAGACCTCAGCTTACCATCCTCAAACCAACGGCCTAACCGAGCGCCTCAATAAGACTATCGCTGATATGATTTCTATGTACGTCGACGACGACCATAAGAACTGGGACGAACTCCTTCCGTACGTCACGTTTGCCTACAATACTGCCCTTCAAGAGACGACGGGGTTCACGCCATTTCGTTTGGTACACGGTCGTGAAGTCGTGACTATGTTGGACACGATGTTGTTGCCCGATATTGCCCGCCCATCCGTTGCCGACGCTGATGCATTCGTTCGCCATGCAGAGGCTGCCCGCCGGCTGGCTCGGCAACGAACCTACGTGCGGCAAGAAGTCGATGCTCACCGCTATAACCTCCGTCACCACGAAGTCATTTTCCAGCCTGGCGATCAAGTGTGAGATTGGAGCCCCATCCGTCTGCGCGGTCGCTCCGAGAAGCTTTTGCGCCGTTACTTCGGCCCCTACGAGGTACTCCGCCAACTCAGCGACGTTAAGTATGAAGTGCGCCCGCAAGGGAGTGTTCGTTCTTCCAGACGCCCGCCGACATCCGAAATTGTGCACGTCGCAAGACTCAAGCCATACCATGCCCGCTAGGACAACTCTCACCACGTTCGGTGCCTGGGATTCTGTTAACACCAACACGTGGCTCCCCCTCACTGTCAGGCATCGAGTCGATGCCTTTCCAGAGGGGAGGGGCAATGCCGCACTTAGTTTAGCCATCACGCTACCGGCTCCCCCGTGCGGTCTGTCTTCGACCTTTGTCGCGCGCCGGACTTCGTCCTCTTCTGCTCGGTGCTAGGCCCTGCCGGCTACGCTCTGCGCAGTGTGCTCGCCAGGTACTGTTCTGCCAGGGATTGAACGTCCTACCGGCGTCCGTGACAATATTCTATAATAATAATAATAATATAATAATAATATTCTTTAATTCCACCAGGATGATGGAGGAGGTTGTGGGTAAAAGCTGCTCGTAAACGGCAGCTTGAAAAGGCCCACAGCCCCCCTCTACAGGGGAACCACAGTAAAGCAAGGAAAGACACTCACAAATATACATATAATTGCTTTGCAATTTCGCAGAGACAAAAATAAGAGGATCAAAAATGAAATTGAAACAAAGAAAATAGAACAACAATCAATACACTAAATACAGAGGGTACAAAGCAGTACAATAAACACGGAATTAAAAATACACATTATAGGAATACAGGTGCAGTTTTTAATATTGTATGCAGTGAAGCTGTCGTAATTCATGTTTAGATATTTTAAGCAGGTCAGTCCCAGATTATTTATAGCTGTTTATAGTGTTGGAAGTGTGAAGGATAATTTTTACAATGCGTAGTTGGTTCCAGGAGTTGGTACAATTCACTCTTCTTTATGACGGGTAGGGTAACACACAGTGCTCTTTTTCAGTAATGACAGCTCATGCAGAGATTCAAGATGATATTTTAGTTCGCGCTGGAATGTAAGTGCTGGCTTATAATTGTAAAGAATGAATACTGGTATTATGTTTGCTTTAGAGAAAAGACCTTGCGAGTGACTGTTGCATGGTGGATTAAAAAGTATTCTGATAAGCTTTTTAAGAAGTTGAAAGATCTTTTGCAAATTTGTATACGTGGTTGTGTCCCAGATCAGGAAACAGTAATCAAGATGAGAGTAAAATAGGGAATTATAAAACAGGATCTTTACTTGATACGGGAGATATGATCTGTAAGGGTAAATAATGCCAACTGCTCGAGCTAACTTGGTGAAAGCAGCATCAATGTGACTATCCCATAGCATATTTTGAGAAAATGTAATACCCAAAATTTTAATATTATTTGCGATTTCTATTGGTGCACCACCATAAATTAAGCTTACGTGAGAATTTCGCTGCATCGATTAAGGTCTAAATATTACAACTTTTGTCTTATTAAAATTTATGTTTAAATAGTTCACTATTGACCACGTTTTAAGCTTGGTAAGGAGAGAATTCGCGTTATTGTGTAAGATATGGCAATATGGAGCAGATAAAGATATCCTAGCGCCGTCGGCATACAAAACGTGTTTAGGCTTAGTAGAGAGGTTAGTGAGATCATTGATGTGGATGTTAAAAAGAAGCGGACCAAGAATGCTGCCCTGAGGAACACCTTTAACTATCGATTTTAAATCAGAATGATACGTTTCAATTTGAACGAACTGCTGGCAAAAACTGAGATATGGTTTGATAAGTTCAAAAAAATATCCTCGGATTCCATAAATTTCCTATTTCTTCAGCAAAGTGGAGTGATGAATACAATCGAATGCTTTAGAAGAGTCGACATAAATACCTAGTAAAAAGTTCTTCGTTGCAGATTCGGACAAAATAAATGCTTTCTGTTGCAGCAAAGCTAATTCAGTGAATTTGTTGTTCCTAAATCTATATTGAGCCTCTCAAATAAATTTCTGGAACTCAAAGAATGAGCAAAGCTGTTAATGGATAAGCTTGTCCAAGCCTTTTGAAAATATGACTAAGATGGAGTTGGGTCGGTAATTATTCATATCATTAAGATCACCCTTTTTGAAGAGCATAGATACTTTAGCGATTTCAATTCGTTTTGAAAAACATGCACTCGTTAGACGAAGAATAAAAATATGGGTTAAATATGGACATAAGACATGCAACACATATTTCACCGGGCGTGTCTGAACTCCTTCAGCGTCGCAACTTGAACTATTATTTAAAGAAGAAAAAACTGCTCTAACTTGATCCTCTGTTACAGGGCTTAGAAAAGCAGTTGAATTATTTCTAACGGGCGTAAAATTATAAAAATCTTCATGTATACCATGAGCAGAGCAATGAAGTACTCATTAAAGAAATCTGCAAGGGCGCAGCCAGACACTTCACAGTCATTTATTGACAACTTCTTGATTCTACGTGAAAGTTTCGTGCGTTTAAAAACTGTGTTCAACTTTTCCCATACGAGGTCACCTTTCTTTAGGCAACTCTTGAATTCAGAGTAAATGTATCTAGATCTGCTTATTTTAACCACTTCGTTTAATTTTTTTCGGAATGCCTTATATTGCTTTAAGTTATCAGGATCTCTTGTTTTAATGAACTGATGGTAAAGCATATTTTTATAGTGGATTTTTCGGCGCAGTTCTGGAGTTATCATAGGCTTACGGATTTTTTACCTAGCTTAAAAGATTTTATTGAAAAATGTTGCTTGTAAACCTGCAGGAACTGGTTCATAAACTTTTCGTGCCTTTCATCGGTATTTTTTATCTCCATTACCCATGTAAAATCCGATTTCAGTAGTTCACTCCTGAAGCTGTCTAAATATGACATAGTAATAGACTGAAAAAAAAAATGAATGGTTGGCTTTTGCATCCTTCTGATTTCTGCTTCTTTACCACAACAATTATCGGAAGATGGTCGCTAAGACCACATGATATAGCTCCCGCTGTGATGACTGCATTATCAAAATTTGTCACAAAAAGGACTAGCAGTGTTTTATGGTCTTTAGTAATTCGGGTCGGCATTGTGATTGCATTATCGCAACTGTTTGATGGAACAAGCATTTTCATGTTCTTTTGTTCGTTACTGTTTGCTAACATATCTATACTGAAGTAGCCGGCTGACGTGACAGAGTAACTGTGTGCAGAAACGAAATCGAGAAACTGCCCCTAAAATAAGGAAAAATTTTACACATTTCCATCTGGGGGCCGGTAACAAACCGAAAACGCATGCTTGTTTACACAAACTAATATTATTTCAAAATCATCACAAGCACACAAAATGAAGGAAGCAGTTCACAGTTTACATTCCTCTTTATCAATGACATGACTCCACCAACACGACGTTTTTTTTTTAATTTAAGCAGAAGGATTGATAACATGAAAACCGAAAGTTAACCTGATTGTCTTTACACCAAGTTTCAGTTAACATGACAGCGTCTAACAAAAAAGAAAACTAGAGATAAGACAATCCATTTCTGCCTCCTTGCTGCAAAGTGAGTGAACGTTTACTTGAAGGCATTCTAGTGAATTTTGGTGCAAGTTCATTGCAACTGCGTTTACATCTTTGAAAGACGGTATTTATTAATAGTCATTTCAAACTCCCACCGCACATTTTAAACACATTTGTTGGACACATTAGAACATGCTATGACGGACGGTCACACATATTGCCTACTGCGATCGCCGACTGGCTACCTGCTTTTCGCATGAAGACCTTTCCATTCCTGTGCCAGGTTTTGCCTGGTCTTTCGTCAGTCGCAGCAGATGTCGATTATGACCACTCATATTTTTCATAATGGCATTGTTGCTCTTTTTGTCCCTCAGTTTATTCCTTTTCTGGAGCCACTCATCTCTGACAGCTTGCCTGGTGTATACAAACTAATATTCCTGGGATCTTATTGGGCTTTGCAGGTAGCGGGTGAATTGCATCAACGTCTGCGTTCGAAAACCTTGAAACTCCTATCGTTTCCGCCACAGCGTTTACTTTATCACGCAGATTTTCAGGTTCAGTGGACTGAATTCCATGGAATTCAAATTTCAGCTTTTGCTCCTCCTTTCAAGACCATTGACTTTATTTCGCAACTTTTCATTTTTTTTTGGACCATACTCTAAAAAATTTCCAATCTCTTTTGAATATCCTTTGTGTGTTTTTCTCGGGTATAGTTAGCATTTCTAGCATTTCGTAATACTTTTCTGGCATTAGCTATACAGCTGTTTCAATGCTAGCTACAATTTCTTTAGGCGGCATCAGCTCGAGTAATTTTCCATTTGTAGTAACAAGTACGGCTTTAATGTCGGCTATCTCGTCACCAGCCAGCTTTTCACCTTGATTGTCTCCTTTTTTCATGTGAGCCGCCGCGGTGGCTGAGTGGTTATGGCGCTCGGCTGCTGGCTCGAAATCCGTGGGTTCGATCCCAGCCGCGGTGGTCAAATTTCGATGGAAGTGAAATTCAAGAGGCCCGTGTTCTGTGTGACGTCAGTGCACGTTAAAGAACCCCAGATGGTCGAAATTTCCGGAGACCTTCACTACGGCGCCTCTCATAGCCTTAGTCGCTTTGGGACGTTGAACCCCCATAAACCAAACCAAACCAAACCTTTTTTTGCATGTGGGACGTTCCCATTTCTGCTTGGCTGACTCCGAGTTACTTTTGTACTGCTTTACGGTCAGCCCAGCACAGGTTCGGAGATGGCAGAATTGGTTGCATACAATACATGTGGCAGAAATTTCATCGGGCATAAACTTTCTATTCCATGAGGAACAAAAGTCGCTCGACATCGTGCGTTACAGACAGTAGTTTCAAGGAAAACTAAAATAAAACGACATTAGGATACAAGGGCGGCGGCAGTGGCAGCAAGCAGCACATATTCATAAAAGCAATCACAAGGAATGACACCAACCTGCGAAAAAGCAGAGCAGCATTCAAGCGGTGGTCTTTCGTGCTGCCGCTGCCGCCGAGTGCTGAGAGATCCGAGCAGTCCGTCTTTATCTTGAAAGGTGGTCGCTTGTCGCGCCGTGGGTGGTTGCAGGCAGTTCGCAGATCCGGGTAGTTCTGCCGCACTTGCGCAGTCGGGTTCCTTCGTCAGCTTCAGCGTAGACAACCAAGCCGCGGTGGAATCAAAACTGCGAAAAAGCAGAGCAGCGTTCAAGCGGTGGTCTTTCGTGCAGCCGCTGCCGCAATACCAATGCGAAAATGGGCCACGCCCCTTTGCTTGAAGTAACTCGTAGTGTGCGTGATGCACACACCTCTGATTCACTGTTCAATCTCTGGAACCACTCTGTCTCGGTAGAAAAGCAAACTTCCTGAATTCCACGCGGCAGCTGCAGTTTTCTCTTAAAAACGGTGCGCCGCCGCATTGCGCTAAATGCAGCCGAACGGGAGAGTGGGACCCAACATGCCCCCTCCAAGAGATGGGGCTTCACCCTGAAAGCGGGGCGGGCCCATTGAGGCACCCTACGCAGGGTAGAAGAGAACGAGTTTGAAGCGCGAGCACTCGGCTGTGGTTAGCTTGACGCCTGGCCGTTCCCTGCTTCCAGCTATTTTCCCGCTCATCATGGAAATAAGACCATCCTCTTAACACTATACTTAGTACAATCCTTCATTGCCCAGCGATGTTGTTAGCAGGCGCGCTGAACTCACCGATTGGTGCAGTGTCAAATACTATTTACGTGAATACGACGCGCCCGCGCGCGCACACACACACACACACACACACACACACACACACACACACACACACACACACACACACACACACGCACGCACGCACGCACGCACGCACGCACGCACGCACACACACACACACACACACACACACACACACACACACACACACGCACGCACGCACGCACGCACGCACGCACGCACGCACACACACACACACACACACACACACACACACACACACACACACACACACACACACACACACACACACACACACACACACACACACACACACACACACACACACACACACACACACACACACACACACACACACACACACACACACACACACACACACACACTGACACGCGATTGACGTTTTTGCGTGGTCAATCGCGGGTAAGAACAATTGCCCGAATCGGAGCCATGTTTTGGGTTCGATCGTAAGTGCCGTCGGTTACCCATAAAATTTCGAATGGGCACAAGATTTACCCAAGTCTGGTGCTTGGCTCTTCTGAGGTAAAATGCATGTAAAAGGTGTCTCGTCACCTCACCCCTCCCTCGGTGGAAAATCTATCCGCGAGGAACCGAAATACATCCTGCGCTTGTAGGACTCTACGGCCCCCTTTTTAGCCGTTTAAACTGCGCGCGCTCTCTTTCAGCCATTAGGTGGCCGCGCAGGCAGCGCAACTGCGCATGACCGAAAAGTTGCTCGCCAGATGTGGCGATCGCTGCGATGAAGGCGTGAAAAGGCCGGCGATGCGGCACGCGGGGGAATTCCTGCGGGAGCGTTGCTGGAGCGCGGTAGATAATTGGGCGGTCAGCACGAGCCAGTAGAATGTAGTACACGGACAGTGGACGGGCACCGTTGCAGCATGGACAGTGTAGTTGGAGGTGGCATCTGCAAGGATGGGATAGGTGTTTGGCGTCAGTGGCTGTTACGCAAACAGCCAGGTTTCATGTACCGTCCAAGCCCTTATCGCTGCCTCTTTGCACTATCCGCGTCCCACTGTTCTTTCTGTTTAGTTCTATTTAACTGCACTTCCGTCTCTGTATTTTTGTCCTGCCGGGATCAGGTGTAGTGCCCATTTTCCTGTATCCTTAGCCTTGCGCTGTCCCGAGAGGTAACGCATGATTGTCTCCGTTGTTCTATGATGTGCCCCTTTTGCAGCGCTGTTTTGGTCCGTAATAAACCGATCTCTTTTGTGCTCACTGAGTGTGTCGCTCGTCGGACGAGACCATGGCTCGTGGACCGCGTTCCCTGGAAGGCAAGGCCTTCATGCTTTAAAGCCCATTGAGGCCACGTTTAATGACGGCTGTTGATGGTGCTGTGTGCCAGGAGTTCAAGGTTCAACGAGACTTGTGCGCTCTTTTAAAAGAAATGCAAGCAACGGTGTGAGCGTCTAGCGAGAATGGGAGGCGTCGTCACGGAGATACCGTGACGCTGAGGGGAGCTTTACCCTAACGCTGCGGTCGCCACTTTCCCGGCAGGTGTGGAAGAGCTGATTTCTCCTCACGTAGGAGGATTATTATTATTATGTTTTGTAACGCTATATTTGCCACATGGCATAAAAGGCCTTGGCTAAGTAGGGCTTCGTTAACGTCGTCTATTGCGGGCTGGAGTCGTGCGCACCTGAACTGAAAACGGTAGGTGCAGCGGTGAGACCGGTGGCGATTTCGACGTGTCCCTTTTCCGACACAACAAGCATTCTTTTAAAACAGCGCAAACTAACAGCGGTCAAGTGCAAGAAAGAGTTCGCGCTGTATTACAGGAATGCATCTGAACCAACTCGCCCAACTGAACGTTCTGCACAGCATACAACTGGTGCTCACGTAGTGGGAAAGGTCGTTCTGCTAGGGCATGCTTGCGCCCAGGGACAGCGCACGGAGGGTGGCTTTGCTCGCGTTCAAACTGCGTTGGCCGAAGGGTACCCCCTTTAGCAGGCTGTGAGCTAGTTCGAAATTTGGCATGACCCGCGAGGGGCAGCTGCTTATTGTATGGAGGTTTTATTTATTGATGCGACAGCATTACTTGGCTATGTAGGCGAGGTGGTGTCATGAAAACGTGTCCGTAGACGAGGTGGCTCAGTGGTTAGGGTGCTCGGCTACTGATCCGGAGTTCCCGGGTTCGAACCCGACCGTGGCGGCTGCGTTTCGATGGAGGCAAAGTCTAAGGCGCCCGTGTGCTGTGCAATGTCAGTGGAAGTTAAAGATCTCCAGGTGGTCGAGATTAATCCGGAGCCCTCCACTATGGCACCTCTTTCTTTTTTCAATCCATCCTTTATCCCTTCCCTTACGGCGCGGTTCAGGTGTCTGCTCATATGTGAGACAGATCCTGCGCCATTTCCTTTCCCCAAAAACCAATTTTCATTTTTTTCAGTACTGGCGTTCTCTGAAGAGGTACGATCAGAATGGCTGTAATCAATAGAGGATGATGTGAGGATTATGCGCAAAATTTATGTCGATAGGATGATTAGTTATTTATTACAGCCAAAAATGCCGAAGAAGCGTTGAAACAGCGCGGATTTCCATATAGTGACCGGACGGGACAACCACCCTGGATGGCAAAATAATTGAAAAATAAGCAAAGGAGCGCAAGTAAAGTTTGAAATGTGTCGAAATGTGTTTGATGAGTTATAATTAGTCGAACAAAGAGTATGATTGATATAGAATAATTAGTTAACTAATTAGAAGCAAAAGTCGTTGGGTGGTCGAATAGGCTGGATGGGGATATAGTGGGGGGACGGGAAAGCAGCAATGGCGCCAAATTTGAAAAAAAAAGTGTGTGATTAAGGTGAATGGGGTGCAATAAAGAGAGCAAAAGTAGGAAAAAGCAAACAAACAAACTTCGTACTCAGTATTTGAGCGCCGAGGAGGCGCCAATTTTCCCAATGCCGGTCGCCGACGTTATCTCTAGTTTTTTTTTATTTATTCATTTACATATACATACTGCAGCCCCTCTATGGGGCTGTTGCAGGAGTGGGTTTATCAAATCTGTAGCAAACTTGATACAAGGCAATAAATAATTGAGAATGTAATTGTAGCGCAACTTAACCTCAGAGCCATTGTCGCGATCTACTTGGGACGCTTTCCAAAGTTTTTTCCGCAGAGCGCGAACTTCAAAACAGATATCTTCGGTTGCATGGTAGTCGGTGCCTTTTAATTTTTGTACGTTCTTTAGTAAGTTTATTTTCTCGGAGTAGCCCAAACTTCAAAGGATAACGGGACGCGGATGGTCCTCGCGTTCCCTAGCAATCCTAAGACAGGACTCGATTTTCTGAAACTGAATTCTCAAATTCTCGGTAATGACATTAGACGCCTTCTTCAACAAGTCCTCGCCCTCCTCATTTAAGTCGTCTGGGATGCCATATAAGATGAAACTATTGCGATGAGATCTACTTTCAAGGTCATCGTTTTTGTTAGCTGGACTACGGCAACAGTTAAGGATTTAATTTGAGTATGAAGCCTCTCGTTCATTTGAGGTGCTGAGGACTCAAGTGCAGTCACGAGAGAATGAAGACTTTCGAACCACTCGACGACAGATTTCTGGAATGCCTTTTACTCTCTGCTATGTCATGGGCTAATAGGTTCTGCTCTTTTAGCAGTTCAGTTAGCATTTGAGCAACTCTAGAGTCAGCAACCGTATTGCCTGCCTGTGACATATATAGAAGCACTGACCGCTTCGGATCCCGTAAGGCCGCTGGAACCCATTTGAATCGCGAGAGAAGGGTCGAGGCCAGGATAATTTTTGGAGAACCGGTGTTGACTTCCATGTGACCACTCAATAAAAGGGGATTCAAGCAATACATCATTTGTGATGAGCAGAAAACAGCGTTACCTGGACAGAGGAACAGCAGTAGAAACCCATCGATCGTCTGATCGAATACAATGAGTTCCTGTGCGGTAACATACCTACAGGAAGAAGAATGGTCGGGTAAGCATGTTGGCGGCAATACTGTCTCCTGGTTCACTAAAGAGGGGGCTGGGAGCGACACTTTTATATCCTAGGTGACGTAATAGCAGCGCGGAAGCCGCTCATGGCCTGCTGATTCAGAGAGCCGTTGACAAAGACTGATGGAAGGTAGTCTGAGGCGCGCAGGGATATGACAGATACGCCGGCGAAGAGGACAGGGCTATCACACAGGGTGATAGGGCGGTTCAGTAGCGTGTTGCCAGTGCACGGCACGTGCCAACCTTGTAGACAGTCACCAGCTAGGCACGAAGAAAATGCATTCAAAGGGAGCAGCACAGCACACAGCCGAACAGCCAGGCAGCCGAGGAACTGTAGGAAGAATGGTCGGGTAGGCACCTCGGCCGTACAGCACTCCTAGCCTCAAGCGCACAATCCTGGAGAAAGTCGGACGCCAGGCCAGGGAACGCTTGTATCCATTTTCACCGATGGGTGTGAGCTGGTGTGTATGTGCCTAAGCACTGTTACAGTGGCGAGAAAACGCCGCATTGGATAATTTAAACAAGATTTTGGATGTTTAGAATCACTTTAGCTTCTTCACAGAATGATCTTTGTGCCAGTGTTGCGAGCCGACTTAAATTGAGTGCTTTTATGCGCTATTCCTTGATTTATTGGCTAGAAGGTGGAGGCCACTATTTTTTTTTTCTTGATCAGAATCCGAGCGAGCTGTCCCTAAAGATGTCAATGGACTTTTTTTAAACCTTTTTTTTAGCCAAGAGAAATTAACACTAGTGAGCATGCTGCTGTTCGTATATGGGCTTAATCCTTATAAACAATATCCAGTCGCATACATCGCGATCACGAAATGCACATTATATATATATATATATATATATATATATATATATATATATATATATATAAGGGAGCTCCATGGTGTAGCAAAAAGGCCACGGATGGGAATGAATGATTTAAATTTTTTTATGTATTATGTGAACACAAACACTTTAGTGTAAAAAACAACCGTTTAGAATGCTAATTATTGGCGCCACCTGTTTGGTCTGAGTGACCCTTCTTCAATTCATTCGGATCATGAAGATTTTGCGATCTGATGGGTTGTTGACATATTTGTTGTAATTAGCATGCAACGAATGTGTACTGTTACGATTTCAGGGCTTGCATAGATTTGTATCTCACTGTCATAAGGTCTGCCCTTTCTGCTTTGTTTGTTTTGCATTTCGGCCTGTTGCTAGACGTAACTATGCGCGCGAACAGCTGCATGTGTATTCGTTTTTCGAGATAAATATGCGAAAAAAATGGAAAAGACATAATAGCTGGAAATCTTGTTTCGCCGAGAAGTATCTTTTTGCTTTTCAACAACCATAACTTTGGCAGACCCAGGCATTTTTTAGACAGGTGTTGTCTGGATGATTCAAATCATGATTTTGCCTAACTTTACCTCATTTTTTCTGGATCTAAATTCTGGATAACACTGCTGAACAATACAATGCTAAATTATTCCATATGGTGATTCATCTAACCCCTGTCCTTCTTTCTTGTGGTTTTCTTCAGTGCTTCAGCAGCTGAGGGTGAAGTTGAGCACAGGTCCATTTCCTCCCAAGGTAAATCGCAGATAACTCTGTACGCAAATGCGATATGTATGGTAACGTAAACACAGCAGCTCCGCGTAAAAAAATAGCATCACCTTTCACCACAGAGATTGCTTATATTACGTATGTCCAAGCAATGTCATTCGCAAAAATGTACTCTTCGAGCAAAAGGCTCTTTTGATATAGTTCAATGATGCCTGAACATGCTGTCGGGTAAGTTTTACAGTATCGAATACACGCAATGTGAGGACGCTGAGTGACCAGAGCAGTGGGGGTCCCAGGCTTGCAGCGACGCCGAGCAATGAAGCCGTCAATTAGGTCGGTACTCGCGAGCAATCTGTATGTGGAACATGTGCTCTAGATACATGCATGTGGGGCTTTGTGTTCCGCTTTAAACCTTCCAATTTAACTAGAACGTAGCTCCACCAACTTACTTAGTTTTCTATCTTTAACGCCGGTCCCCCTGTATGAGTGTAACTTAAGAAAAGTTCCAATTAGAACTTATGTGGAACCAGATTAAGAATGTAGCACTGCGTGGGGGCTACAAGCCTCAGCCGCCTAATCAGCGTCGACGCTGAGATGAGAAACTCGCGGCTTTAAAGCTACTACAAGAAAGATACGGTGTGCTCTCGCCTCTTCTGTGGCGGAGGTCAGTCGATCGGTCTAATGCTGTTCTTACCGAACACCTTTAAAAGTGGGTTGACGTTAGTGATAGAGATAATTGACCTACCCTTGTCATACGGCCCCGCAATGGTTCTCAACTAGTTTTCAACGGTTAATAACCTACCACCTGTGTTTCCACCATGGCCCCAGCGGCGCCACTCAAGCTTTCGAGCCTGCGGTCGGTCTTTTCCGGTCTCTGAACTTTTTCGAAACATTCTAAATTACCCGGGCCTTTCTTTGGGCTCATCGCTACTTGTTCTACACAGGCCTCCGTTTGTCTGACTCTTCTCGTGCAGTTAGTTTGATCTGGCCAGATTAGCTCATCTTAATGCCACTGCTCCTTCTAAAATTCTCAGTTGGTCTCTCAACAACGCTGTATTATTGACTCAGGGCAACTTCGTCCTTTCGCTGACGCATGCTCCCTCGGTGGTCCCAACCAGATCCATCGGCCTATCACCGGCCTTTCGGTTCCCTCCTTCTCCGCTGCCACCTAACAAACTACTGTCTTCAATTGTCGTAGTGCCCCGCGGAAGAGGGATCAACGAGACACCAACCTGTTTAATGTCACGATCCAGGAGATGGTTTGGACCGCTGATCAGCATCTGAGGTTCTCTTTGCACAGCCCTAGATTCTTTGTTGTCTTGCCTTTGAGATGCAAGGCCGGTCCAGCTTCCGTCTGGAAACCATCTGTCTCCTGGCCACCGGAGCTCTGTTTTACAAGCCTTCCAGTGCCACAGAAACGCAAAATCGACCACGTTCTTTCAGCAGCTCGCTGACTTCAGCTTCCCACACTTCTTGGGCATCTGGTTCCTTTCTTGAACCTCCCCGACGCGGACGCCTGGTTCCTTCCGCAACGCACGGACCTGAACCGAGGGCTATTCTTGTAATAACGCTCAACGGGCTAAAAGATGTTGTCGCTCTCAAGCACCGGCGTGCCAGCCCTGACAGTCAGTTCTGTGACCCCCAACCTGTGGGGTGGTAAGTTACCACCACGACTGGTTCGGGCCAGAGGGGACAAACAGAAGTCGTCTACTCGGAATAGCGTTTATTGCTCCTGAGCAATGCGATCAGCCACAAACAATCGCTGTAACGAGGGAGCGTTCCGCTCGCGTACTGTATGGGCTAGGTGACAGCAGCACGGGCACAGTGCTTCGCCGTTGTCAACCACGCGGTTCGCCGAATGCCTGGCTGCCTTCATCATCGTGAATGCTTCGGCGCGTGTCCCGGCCGTCACGCTGCGCTTGGCCTCGCCGTGTTTTCCACCCTGTTCACATCGTGGGGCAGGCAGCACATGCATAGACTGCTTTATCTACGCTACAGATGGCAGTCATGGTTTGCCCTTCATCACAAAAGCAAGCGTCTTGCGCTCTATGGATATCAACGTTTACGTCACACTTCATCGTCCAATCACCGGCAGTCCGAGTTCTGCGACGTCAGGGATGATGGCTATAAAAGCACGGTCGACGGATTTCTTCAGTGGGCTAAGCGACATCAACGGGCACAATGCTTACCCGTTGACTGTTCATCACGCAGAAATGTTATGTTGCCAAATAGCGGTGCATTCGTTCTGACGACCGATGTATGCTGCTGGTCCCTGGCCCACATGAATACTGCCATGGTTTTATCTGTGTATCATTGTATTCGGGACTCGGAAATGGGGTCGGGAGGATTCTTCTGAGAGTTGATGTAGAACCAAACCCGGGCCTTCCTAAGCAGGATCCGCCAAAGTCTGGTCCCAACACACGTTCCCGTTTTGATTCCACCTCCCAACTTCAGTCGATGGCTGTTGAAAATCAACCCACGGTTGCACAAATGTGTGCTGAACTCCTTGGTGGCACAAAAAAAACTTGCTCAGGATATTGCCGATATCAAATGTTTTCTGTTATATGTTAAAGCGAGGTTTGAAGCGTTGGAGGCCCATGCGTCTTTGCTGGAATCACCAGCGGCGTCCGGTACCGTGCTATTTTCATATGATACTCTTCACAGTCAAATCCAGCAATTAAAAAACGCAAAATCCAATCTTTCGTCTAGAAATAACAACCTAGGAAACTGGTGGCGTAGAAACAATATAATCCTACATAGTTTTGAAAAGACCATGATGGGAACTACGAGCATCTGACTTCGAAACTTGGTAGGTGGTTTAAGGATAACCTTCAGATCTCATGCGCGATCATTGAGAGGTCTCATAGATTGGGCAGGCACAAAAGTTGTCAACGACATGCTGTCATTATGGAGCTCTTGGGCTTAAAGGATAAGGTGTAGTGTTTAAAAATTGTTGTAAACTGAAAAATTCAGACTTTCGTGTTTGCGAAGACTATTCCCTTCATGCACGTAACATTCGCAAGAATCTTTGGGAGGCGTCTGCCTCTCATAGAAATAACGGGTGCATTGTCCGTTTTGAAGTTGCACAATCTGAGTAGGTTACCACATGATTGGTTTGGCTTATGGGTGTATGGGGGTTTTACGTCCCAAAGCGACTCAGGCTATGAGAGACGCCGTAGTGAAGGGCTCCGGGAATATCGACCAACTGAGGTTCCTTAACGTGCTCTGACATCGCACAGTACACGGGCCTCTATAATTTCACCTCCATCGAAGTTCGACCGCCGCGGCCGGGATTGAACCCGCGTCTTTCGGGCCAGCAGCCGAGCTCCATAACAACTCAGCCTCCGCGGCGGCACCACATGATTATAATAGTGTCTGTTGGAAGAGAGCTAGTACACTTTTCATTATCTTGTGGCTTAAGTGAAGTCGTTCGAGAATGCACTCTGCAGGCGACAATTCTAGACTTACTCTTTTCTTGCCTCACCTCATAAAACAACGGTAATGAGTGCGACGTGTTTAAGGAGAATATCCGATCACAGAGCAGTGTTTGTTTCAGCTCCTTGCACCGTTCATAAATCCTGTTTCACTACTCTTTTCTGACTTTAACCGCGCATATTATCTAGCAATAACTGACATTCTATGTGATGATCATGATGGATGATGATAATGTATTTTTATGGCGCAAGGGCATCGGTGGCCAAAGAGCGCCATGGCACAGGGTCTTTTACTTCTGCTCAATGTGACCCATTTCCCAAGCATTTCACCCTTAATAAGCCGAGCACCAGACGAGGGGAAAGCTTGTACGCATTGTGTACCCTGGCGGCATTGGGGATCGGTGTGTACCCGGCGGCATTGGGGAGCGAACCCCGCACCATCCGCATCCGAGGCTGATGCTCAGACAACCAGGACACCGCTGCAGTATTGACATTCTATGTGATTCCTTTGATGAGTTTGTGCAAAAAGTTCCACTAGGACGTCAGTACTTTAACAACTTTTTCGAATTTTTTTTTCAAAATGCGCATCCAGTTTTATCCTTTTAGAAACAAAGAAATATTATACTGCCATTCCCTGGATGACTAGAGACTTCTTGCACTTATTACGCTGTTTCGCTAGATTACGCCAATTGAAACGTTCTGGCGACCCTGCGAGAATGTCAGTCAGTTTATTAGCGCCAAAGAGGAGCTTCGTATTAAAATGAACACTGCAAAATATTTTTGTTACAAGGTTATTCTACCCAAATTAATGAAAACTAATCCCTTTAAATTCTGGAAGTGCATTCTTACTCCTGGGTCAACTTCGGACACATGAATAGTAAACAATGTCGCAGTTTCTGAACCACAAATAATTGCTTCTGCTTTTAACGACTCGTTGCATGCAGTTTTCACTACAGACAGTTCGGTAATTCCAGCTTTTGATTCAGAATCGCATTATTTAATTGGCGATGTATCAGTGTCCACTGAAGGTGAGCTCAGTGTGATACTAAAGTTAGATACCAAGAATTCTTAAGAATTCATGTGGTTCTGACGACATCCCTGTGGCATTTCTCGTCCACTATTCTCTTTGGTACTGCGGATACTTTACAGTTATATTTAGGAATTTCCTAACAACCGGCGCCCCTCATTCCTCGCGTAAACTTCCTGTAAGGCTCTCGTCCAATTCAAATGTGGTGACATGCAATTACTATCTCACTATAGGCCAGTTTCCTTTACAGCGCATAAACTTATCGTTTATTTCTTGAAACTAATAACATACTAAGTGTTTTAGAGCATGGTTTTCGTCGGGGCTTCTGTACTGTGACAAAGATGACAGAATTCGTACATGACAGCAGCAGTTCTTTCGTTGGAGGTGACCAGATTGGTGCTATCTTTGTAGATTTCGCAAAGGCCTTCGATATAGCTTCACCCCTACCTTAATGCTCAAGCCGTCCGCTATACCAAAAATCTCGTCCCTGTTGAACTGGATATCGGACTTTCTTTCCCAGCGCTCCCAGTACGTACGCTTCAACTCTATCAGCTCATCTTCAGTTAGTGTTTAACTGAGGTTCCTCAAGGCTCTGTACTGGGTCCTCTTCTGTTCCTCCTGTTGATTAATGATCTGTCATTTCACGCTTCAGTAAAGATACGCCTTTATGCCGATGACAACGTTTTATATTGAACAAATAAATCACCAGCTAATCATGTTGTTCTTCATAATTCATTCGCTAATTTCTGCAACTGGTCCAAGACGTGGTAAATGAATATCAACTTTTTAAGACCGTCTGTATGTCATTATCATGACCTCCTTCACATATTCATATAATTAACTCAACTTACACGGAGTGTACGAATACAGATATCTCGGTCTTCAGCTAACGCATGACATGTCATGGTCAAACACATTGAAGTTATTTGCACTAAGGCCCTTAAAAGACTAGGATACTTACATCGCACCTTGCGCGCTGCTCCTCAAGAAACCGAGCTCTTTACATAACACATTATTTGTCCCATCCTCGAGTATGCTTTTGTTGTTTGGAATCCCTATAAATCAACCAACTTGAATATGTGCAATAAAGAGCTGTGTGCTGTGTTTGCAGAACATTTGACATAGATTTTTAGCCGACTATTTTCTTCCCCAACTAGGCCTCGCTACTCTTGTCGCACGTGTTCGTCTTGAATGCCTCAAATTCATGTACACTGTAGTCAATTCACCTCGTTTTTTTTCGCAAGATAATTATTTGACGTTTTCCAAACCTTTATCTACAAAGAGCCACCATGTCCTAAATATTCCGCCCTTTTATGCCCACAATAACTTGTTTACGTACATCTTTTCCCTCATACCATTGAAGTTTAGAATTGCTTCTCAGGCAACATCCGCTCATTATAATTAGAAGAATTCTTACAAGCAAGCCTGTTCCTAAAGTTTTATGATTCCTTCCTTTTCTCCTTTGTATTGCTCTTTGCATTGTTGTGCCTTTGTATTCTACCCCACTCCTGCAATAACCTCGCTAGAGGCTGCAGTGTGTAGAAATAAATATATGAATAAATAAATAAAAAGCAAAAATTGAAGAACCAAAGGGAAAAGCTGGGGAAGACTGCTTCGCTCACCTCGCCTGATTCCTCCCTCACAGCCCGCGGAAGTCAAGTCACACGCGGGGAGTGGGCAATGACAGCAACGGTCTCCCTGGCAGATTAGTGGTCGAGCGTGCTCATGGATCCCGCCAGAAGAGGAGCCAGCCTCGGGAGAAACTCTCCTTCTCCCCGGCTGTGGAAAAGAGCTACCTTCCATTGTAACAAGGGAAAGCGGAAAAATGTCCGCGGCGGCGTCGCCGCGGGATGCGAATGGAAGGGCGGGGAGGGGGGGGGGGCAGCGTGAGTGCCTTCCTTCGGCAAACCTCTCGAAGGCGCCGCATAATATCGCGTCATAATTAAGTGCGGCCGTTAAAGTGTGACAGGGGACTCGTGTGCACCCCCACATTTCTCCTCCTTAAAACCGCCCTGCGGACAAGATGTGGCCGCGTTCACCGAGGGGTACCAAGTAGGGCCAGATAAAGGTCATTTAAGTATAATGCTAATTAAAACAAGTGCTAGCTCACAACCGCTGACACCGTTGTCGAAATTCAAGGAAGACAGGACGAGAAGGCCGGGCAGGCCACTGCCGTGGAGGACTGTGGAGCCAAGGGGTAAAGGTGGTCGATGACCGCAGGTCGCGCTTCATATGGGCAGTCGGCCAGGGCAGCTTTCCGGGGATGCGTAAGAGGCTGGCAGGCTCGGGTCAATTATGCACTGTGCTGTCCCGTTGCGCAGCGTGCTGCAGACCTCTCCTCAGCTGGCCGACCAGCTTACTCTTTGCTCGCCCTGTTCTCCTATAGTCGGTGGTGGCAAAGACGCGTCGACCCATTTTCTCTCTCTCGCTGAGGCGCCCCGCAAGGTGCCAAGCTGCTCGTGTGGGCGAAGCCGCAGCCGCGGGGATCGGGGGACTCTCAGGCTGCTTTTCTACTGCTAATTTTGCCGTGACAGACACAGTCGCTGGCTTCAGGAACTCTCTCTCTCTCTCGCTTATCCCGTAGACAACCGGAAGTTATTTTGTTTTTGGCTTGCTTGCTTGGAGGTGAGAGCGGACTCTATCTAGGCTCCGCAATCTGGCCACCCTCCGAACGGCCTTGCCCCTCGTGTTCGAAGCAGTAACGGTCGTCTCAAAGCCCACTGGCTTCTGACCGCACTCGCTGTACAGGCTTTTCTTTCTAGTTACCTTTCACTTTCTCATTTTTCTGTGTTTAATTTAATCTAGCCCCAATCGATCTTTTCTGAAGAGAAAGCGCTTTCTCGCTCCTGAAGCTAGACTGCAAAATATCGAACGAGTGTTCCGTCACTATTAAGCGGGAGAAATTATACCATGCGCCTTGTCTAGAGTTATTTCTGCCGGTGGGGAGGGGGGGATGTAAGAGGAGCTGGGCTCTGCGGTCGTGCCTTAACTGCCCTTCGGTGCGGCTGCCTTCTGTCCGCCGGGGATTGATTTCGCTGCTCTTGCAAATCTGCCCTTTTGGAGTACCACAGCCTCTTGGCACATCCTGTTAATCGGGGGGGCTCTTCAAGATTTACGGGACCGTCCGAGTGACCTCCCCATTTGAGGTCCGTGTTTCCGTTTAGAAGTTTTGCAAGTTTGTGGTCTCTTGCGCCTGGCTGGTTAGGCCTACCAGCGACCAGCTTGGCCATTTCCGACCTGGCTGCTCTAGATGCCCCCCCCCCCCCCCCCCTTGGCTCTTCCTGGTGCGGGGAGAATCGTGGCACTACCTCAGACCAGTCCTCAGACACACGGGACATTATTTTGTCGACTGCAAAGACCACACTGCCGGCGGGCTAGGCTAAAAGAGGTAGAAAAATACCACTGAACAGTATTCCCGCTCTTCCTTGATACGGAAAAGGCCAACGCCGAATCGCTCCGCTCGCTTGCTGTGCGGTTTTCATCGCCGAAACCAAGATCGACGTCCACATGTGGACGGGATGCTGATTTACCGACGACAAAACCCACAATGCTAGCGGATCACGCATGAAGATGGAAAAGCACCGAACACGAGAGCATTGACGGAGGCCGCAAAATGCGAGGCAGCGGAGATCTATCATGTTGCATCAACGCCATCGCTATAGTTGGCAGGTGGAAAAAAACGTAATTGTTTCCTAGGAATGTTGTATTAACATTTTTAAGCTTGATATCTTTCTTTAGTGTCTTTTTTACCAAAGGAATAGCCTAATTCAAATCCGTGTGGAAGATAAAAATTTGTAACAATGCGGTGAGAAGTTGCAATTCAGCAAGCCGGTCATATGTTGTTACTCCACGTTGGCCGTCTTTTTTTGAGCAGCTTTCATGTTGAGACTCGCGTCTGAACAATACAGTTCGTAGAGAAGAAAAAAATTGACGGTCTATTTGCGTAGTTAGGCGAAATGCGAACCAGGTGCGCTAGCATTCCGGTTTTCATTTCGGGTCCGGTGTCCGGAGAAACTGTTCACGGATGGAAGTTGCTCGGATAGCGGTAATGGGTTGATGCCCGTATGTGCAGAATTGGCCGTTCTCTACATTCATAGATCCCTGGGATTCCTCATACCGCTCCTGGCTCAGTAGTGCAGTTGTGCTGACACAGGTGCTGCTGTCTGGCTTCGCCAGAGCGAACTACGACACGTGCAACGGAAACAATTCGTTCCCGGAAATGACGCATCTACGTTCAACCCACCACATACCGGCCACTGCTGTTGGGCTGTGACGTCTTCCACCACTGCAGCTATAAAACAGGATCCCCGGCATTGCTTCTTTAGTGGGCCCACCGGACTGTGGCAGCGCCTGGCTCTGAGCATGCCTTCTTTTGTGCTGATAAGGTTTATGACTACTCTTTTACGGATTCCAAGATCCTATTTTATTGGTCCTGCCGTGTCCAGGGCTCTTTTTTTGCACTGCTTATGAGATTTACCGCGCGTGTTATCATCTTTTATGTGGAAACATAGAATGCAGTCCTGAGCCTGCTGTTCAACCCATGTTTTAAAATATAATTGAAAGACAGTAAGCAATCCAACAAGATATATCCAATTTGCTGGCTATGCAACACACGCAAACGTAGTACGTCTCTTGGGTCGCTGTCTACCAAATTGGAGGGTACTGAAAAGGTGTTCACGGACTTCTGCGTCAGTCTCAATTCAATTGGCGTGGTCGAACAGCACATGCGATTGATGAAGCCTTGCTAAATACTGCTCTTAATGATGTTGTGAGTTGGTGTGACACATGGGAAATGGTTATTAATGCAGATAAAACTATTTATTCGCATAGAAAGAAAGAAAATTACACGGTGGTTTAACTACTGTATAATTAATAACAGACCCATTTATTCGGCTAAATGTTACAAATACATAGTGGTTATAATTAATTCCCAGTTTAGTTTGACAGACCATATTATTTATATAACGTCATTGGTAAAAAAATTTGACCTTTTTGAGACATATACTGAAAGGAGCACCCAGCAGCGTTCAGGTCGCCACATATATCATTCATGAGGCCCGAGATCGAATATGCAGACATAGTCTGCGATCCCCACACAAAAAACATATCTGCGAAGTGCAGGAAATGCAAATACGTGCAGTGCGTATTATGTACAGTCAATTCAACGAAACTGACTCTCCGGCTGCTCTAATTGTCGCTAATCAAATACAACCCCACCACTGAAGACGTAAAATTTCTCGAATTAATTTTTCTTCATTCACTGGTAAAGAAAAATCTGGAAACCAGACACGAACATAATTACGCATTGGCCCCCTAATATGTAAGGTCAAACCAATATAGATGCTCATATTTCCCGCGCACTATAACAGAATAAAATTCATTACCTGAAGGGGTGTTCGAAAATTAAAAAAAAAATTAAATGTACTTTAAAAGATTCTGTAATTACTCTCTGCCTGTTTCATATTTCTGATAATCTTTTTAGTTCAAGTTCTGTATTGCAAGCATTGTATTTTAGTGGCTTGTACTATTTGCCGCTGCGAATATTGATTACTTTTAGTTTTTCCCATCCTGTGTGAATCATGTGACGTCTGCAGTATTGTGTAAATAAATTAAAAAATAATTAATCGATGCGTCAATAAGTACCTGGTATCCGAGGGGCTTCTGAGATCCAAGTTCTTTTCCCAAGCAACCTCTCGCGACCAATCAACGACCGAACTGCAACCTGCCATGGTGGGAAGCTTGCACGGTGGCAGTAATATATTGTAACAGTTGTTACACTGAAAAGGAACTGCAGCGGCTGAACGAGGGCACCAGAGAAAACCGACCTACACTGCAGCGTCGTCTACTTCTAGAGGCTGCGATCTCTTTCTTCTTCTACTTCCAATCCTCGTGTCAATGCCCTCTCTTCAGGAGCATCGCCCCGATGCGGTGTTACCGTCAGACCGAATAGCGGGGAGAAAAAGTGTTCAAGAGGTACACCACGAGTCTGACAGCCGGAAAGTCACTCGGGGGGTCGCTCGTAGTACAGCTTCATTCGCACCACATGCACAACGTCGCTGCGCTTGCCGTTGTGGGATGAACGAGCTGGCGAGGCTGGTGCAACTTCGTACGTTACGTCACTGAGGCGGCGGACAACAAGGTAAGGGCCGAAGTAGCGGCGCAGTAACTTTTCGGACAGCCCGCGACGACGAACGGGCGTCCAAACCCACACATAGTCGCCTGGGTGGTAGGTAACGTATCGGCGTCCAAGGTTGTAGCGGTCAGCATCGATTTGCTGCTGACGGTGAATGCGGTGTCTGGCCAGTTGCCGCGCTTCTTCCGCGCGCTGAACATAGGTGGCGACGTCGACAACAAGTTCACTCTCACTGTCAGGGGGGTCCACGGGTAGCATAGCATCGAGGGGGGTGGTAACCTGTCGACCGAAGACTAATTCGAACGGAGTGAACTGCGTCGTCTCTTGCTGCGTGGTATTGTACGCGAATGTTGCGTATGGGAGAATTTCGTCCCATGTCTTGTGCTCGATATCAATATACATGGAAAGCATGTCGGTCAAGGTCCTGTTGAGGCGTTCTACCAAGCCATTTGTCTGCGGGTGGTAGGCTGTTGTACGTCTGTGGCTGGTGTGCGTGAGCTTGAGTACATCCTGAGTGAAGCGGGCCGTAAATGCAGCTCCACGGTCAGTTATGATAGCTGCAGGAGCGCCATGACGCAGGACGATGTTGTGGACGAAGAAGTCGGCGACTTCAGCAGCAGTACCGTTTGCAAGTGACGTGGTCTCAGCGTATCGGGTCAAATAATCTGTCGCGACCGCAATCCACCGGTTTACTCTGGTTGACTTCGGAAAAGGGCCGAGGAGGTCTATGCCAATTTGCTGAGAAGGGGTCTTTGGTGGTGCTATGGGCTGTAGAAAGCCGGCTGGCTTCAGAGGAGGAGATTTGCGCCGTTGGCAATCCCGGCATGTTGTTACGTATCTACGCACGGATGGGAGTAAATTGGGCCAGTAATACTTAAGACGAATCTTTGCCAGTGTGCGACTAACCCCCAAGTGGTCGGCGGATGGTTAATCATGACAAGCGCTTAAGATTTCGGAGCGTAACTGGGATGGCACAACAAGCAGAAACGTCTCTTTGTTGCTGTCAAAGTTGCGCTTGTAGAGGACTCCACGCCGCAGAATGAAGGTCTGTAGTCCATGGCGAAACACACGAGGTACATGAGAATTCAAAAACTCCAGATACTTAACGAGTGGCGCCAACTCAGAATCTGCTCGTTGAAGCTGCGCCATACGGGAGATGCTAATAGCAAAAAGAACAGGGCAATCTTCGGGGATGTCTTGCGTAGCCGGTTCCACGGGTGCTCGCGATAAACAGTCCGCGTCCTGGTGCTGCCGACCCGATTTATAGACGACCGTAACGTCGTACTCCTGTAAACGGAGTATGGACAACCGGCCAGAAGGGTCTTGAATGCTGGCCAGCCAGCATAGCCAGTGATGATCGCTGACAACACGAAACGGTCGGCCGTAGATGTAAGGTCGAAACTTACTCAGAGCCCAGATGACGGCAAGGCACTCTTTTTCGGTCGCCGAATAGTTCCGTTCCGATCGAGAAAGTGTGCGGCTCGCGTAGGCGATTACTCGCTCTGCGCCGTCCTGCCACTGTACGAGGATCGCTCCGAGGCCGACATTGCTGGCGCCAGTGTGGACATCAGTCTCTGCATTCTCGTCAAAATGAGCTAGTATTGGTGAACTTGGAAGGCGGCAGCGGAGTTCCTCGAAGGCTGCGTCTTGGGCACTTCCCCATACGAAGGGTGTGTCATCTCGAGTCAAGGCAGTCAATGGCTCAGCTAGGCGAGAAAAATCTTTAACAAAGCGGCGGTAATACGAGCAGAGGCCCAAAAAACGTCGGAGGGCCTTCTCGTCGGTTGGGGGTGGGAAATTGGAGACGGCGAAGTCTTGTCGGGGTCTCGAAGAACACCTTGTGCGCTGACAACATGTCCTAAGAAACGGAGCTCCTCGAAGGCGAAATGGCATTTCTCTGGCTTTATCGTTAGTTGTGCAGACTGAAGAGCTTGAAGGACAATGCGCAATCGCTGCAAGTGTTGTTCGAAGCTAGACGAAAAGATGACCACGTCGTCCAGGTACACAAGGCACGTCTGCCACTTCAAACCAGCTAAAACAGTGTCCATCATGCGTTGAAATGTGGCCGGAGCGGAGCAAAGTCCAAACGGGAGCACCTTAAATTCGTACAGACCGTCGGGTGTCACGAAAGCCGTTTTCTCGCGGTCTCGCTCGCCCACCTCGATCTGCCAATATCCGCTTTTCAGATCTAAGGAAGAGAAGAACCTGGCGTCCCGGAGTCGGTCAAGGGCATCATCGATCCTCGGTAGTGGGTATACGTCCTTTTTGGTAAAATTATTCAGTTTCCTGTAATAAACACAGAATCGCAACGTGTTGTCTTTCTTTTTACCAGGACCACCGGCGACGCCCACGGACTTGTTGACGGCTGTATAACGTCGTCTGCAAGCATTTCATCGACTTGCGTCCTAATAGCTTCGCGCTCTTTAGGCGAAACGCGGTATGGACGCTGACAAACTGGTGGCGTGGCCGAATCGGTGACAATGCGATGCTTGGCTACCGGCGTACGTCCGACCTTGGAGCTCGCCGCTAAGCAAACTTTAAAATCAAGTAGCAGCGACGACAGAAGGTTCTTCTGATGAGGTGACAACTCCGGGTTGATTTTAACCTTCTGAAGGGCGTTACTTGGTGCGGCATCGTCGTGAAGATTCACCTGTACGGGGCACAGATTCGGCAACCTATCCACGTCGTCGAGGAAGACGACGGCCGTTCCCTTGGTGAGGTACTGAATTTCGTTCGTGAAATTCGTCAGAAAAACTGTCGCACAGCCGTCATTCAGTTCAACAAGACCGCGCGCGATAGCCACACCCTTCTCGAGCAACAGCGAAGGGTGACTGTCCGCAATACCTTCATAGTCGTGAAACGAGTCGTTCCTCACTAACACCAGCACACTGGACCGTGGTGGCAGCATTACGTCGTCTTCCACTTTACGCAGAGTGTTGACTCCTGGGCCTTCTGTGTTACTGTGCGCCACGGCTTGCTTCGTCGAAAATGTGACTCGCGCCTCGTGTAGATCGATCACAGCACCGTTTGCCTGTAGAAAGTCGAGGCTAAGGATCAAATCTCTCGAACACTCGCTCAACACGACGAATTCATCCACGTAGACGAAACCGCGGATGCCGACTCGGGATGTGCACCTTCCGGCCGGGCTAATGAGGTGACCTCCTGCCGTGCGAATGCTAGGGCCCAACCATGGTGTCAAAACTTTGCTCAATTCCGGGGCCAGGGTGGGGCTCATCACGGAATAGTCAGCCCCAGTATCAAGTAAAGCGATGGTGTTAGTTCCGACAATCGTCACACGCAAATCAGAAGTAGCGGGTCGGATGCTGTCGCTACCCTGCCCCGGTGAGGAATCAGCTTATCGGTATATCGGCGGCGGACGATCTTCAGTTTTCACGACAGCAGCGGCCTTGCCTCCGGAGACCGCTGGAATTAGTTTTCCCGGCGTGGACTGGGAGAACGCCGCTCAGGGTAGCCGGCGTCTCGGCGAGGGCTTGGGGAACGGTAACGCAGCGGAGATGACGTCGTAGGATCGTAGCGACCGTATGTCCCAGGCCTCTGACGGGCCGACAGATGAGCTTCAATTTCGAGTGGTCGTTCGCCATTCCGGGGGCAAGGGTCGTCGGGCGCGAAACCACGCAGACCCACTCGGCGGTACGGGCAGGCCCTGTAAAGATGTCCCGCCTCACCACAGTGGTAGCAAAGGGGCCGCCGGTCCGGTGCACGCCCCACTTCACACTTCCGTGGCCGCTGATAAGCTGGTCGAGCAGGCACACGGGAAAGATCAGACTGCTGCGCTGCGTGAGTCGCGGTATTCACGTCGTAGCCTGGCGTTGGGTCCCGGCAGAGGACAGAGGCATAGGTTGGTCTGACCTCAGTCTGTCTTGGGATCTCAGGCAGTTGTTGCTGCTGTGCTCCTAGGCGCACCTCGTCCCAGACGACTTCAGACAGCGATGTAACAGACGGCGCGCAGGGAGGCAGCTGGAGGGCTTGTAATTCCTCCCTGACGATCGACCTGATTAGGTCCCGTAAAACGGCCGCATCACTCCCTAGTGGCATCGAAGAAACAGCGGGCCCAAGCGTGCTTACATCCCGATTGTATTGCCGGGCTCGTTGCAGGAGCGTCGTCTCCATGGTAGTCGCTTCCGTGAGGAATTCGGCAACAGTACGCGGTGGACTGCGCACAAGACAGGCGAAAAGTTCCTGCTTGACCCCGCGCATGAGGTGGCGAAGCTTAGTCTCCTCCGCCATGGATGGGTCAGCACGCTTGAAGAGGCGCGTCCTGTCCTCTACATACATGCGGACGCTTTCGTTAGTCCGCTGGTTACGGGAGCGAAGCGCAGCTTCAGCTTTCTCCCGGCGGTCTGCGTTGGGGAATGTAGCTATGAGATTTTGGCGAAATGTCTCCCAGGTGGACAGGTTGCTCTCGTGGTTCTCGTACCATGTCCTAGCGGAGTCATCGAGCGCAAAATACACATTATGGAGCTAACGGTCGCCGCTCCAACCGTTGTAGCGGGCGACCCGCTCGAAGGTGTCCAGCCAGTCTTCCGCATCTTCGTACACGTCGCCGTGAAAAGATGGCGGTGTTCACGGCGTGTGGTAGAGGATGGGCGCCGGGAACCTACTATCTGTGGCCATTTCCGGTGGGACCGTCGGTCGAGGCTGCGTCTTCCTCGTCGGGTTGTCAAGAGGCCCGAACTCAGGTGTCTCATCGCGGAGGCGGCGGCTTGGGCGCTGATGGACCGGTGTGAGTGCCGTCTTTATCTCGTAGGCGTACGCAGGTCGGGAAGCGTACCCACACCTCCACCAGATGTGTAACAGTTGTTACACTGAAAAGGAACTGCAGCGGCTGAACGAGGGCACCAGAGAAACGGACCTACACTTCAGCGTCGTCTACTTCTAGAGGCTGCGATCTCTTTCTTCTTCTACTTCCAATCCTCGTGTCAATATATTACCTGGCACGTTGGCTGCAACAGGATGGGCAGGTGGGCAGCCCGCCTCAAAACAGGCTTCATGCAAACACACAACGACTAAATGCAAGGGAATAGCCACTATAGGTGCTATCGCATTAAATTTATATACAACATTTGTCCATAAAGTTCCGAGACTGAGTCCACTAAATAAAATGCCTTTAACATGGAAATCATTTGTGCAGCACCCCTAAGAAATAGTCTCCCTTGCAGTCTATACACAGCTTCCAACGCTTCTTGTGGTGTTGGAAACAGTTGAAAAACGCTTATTTTGGCAGAAATGTCACCTCTTTTGTCGTGGCGTTTTGAATGGCCTCCACTTTCCCCATCCAGCGACCTTTTAGGGCTCTCTTCACAAGAGGAAACATGCAAAAATGGCATGGGGAGAGGTCAGGCGAGTATGACGGATGGGGTAGTACAGTAATGCTGTGGTTGGCGAGGAATTTTGTCACGCTGGGAGCCGTGCGCGGCCTCGCATTATCGTGAAGAAGGCTCCATTGTCCAGATGCCTTTAAGTCAGAGCGATGGCATCGCAGTGCATCACGCATGCGTTGGAGCACGCGGATATAAATCTCCTGATTGACCATCTGCCCTTGTGGGACGAACTCGTGGTTTATGACACCTCTGACATCGAAAAAAGACTATCAGCATCGTCTTTGTTTTGGTCTTCTGTCGCCGCACTTTTCTCAATGCCTGAGAGCTTGTGTAGCGCCCTTAGGCGCTCTGTCTCTTTGTTTGGGGATCGTATTGAAAACACCATATTTCGTCTTCAGCAATGATGCTGTCTACGAATGCAGCATCCTTCTTTGCCTCGGAGAGCAAATCAGCACTCACTGATTTCCGCGTGTCCTTGTGGTCCTGTGTGAGGAAGTGGGGCACAAGTCTAGCACTCAGCTTTCGTTTCCCCAAGTTCTCACGCAAAATTTGGTGGCATGTTGTTTTACTGTTGTCGAGAGCATCTGATAGCACGCGGACCCTAATGGTGCGGTCTTGCTGTACGATTTCCCTGATCCGTTCCACGTTGTTTTCATTCCGTGGACGCACCTACCGCGCGACCTTCGCTGTCCTGCAGATGTGTTCCTGAGACGCGACATTGGACATAGAATTCCGTACTGAACATCAAGCGCTCATCGACGTTAGATTCAAGCAGATCACGTTTTCAGCTGGCGAAGTCTTACCTTCAAAACCACCCTCTGGGATCACACGTATTCCTGAGCGTAATCGATAAAGTGAGCATCCCACACTGGTCAAGCGTCATCGTTCCCGTAGATGGCGTAGATACCCAGGGAATCGAAGGCATAATCGGGGGAAACACGGAGTTGCTCCTGAATGGAGGACTTGTCACCGTAAGGATCCCCCGTTTCTGTAATGTACAGGCTGAGGTGCTGCTAACAAATTTGAGCGGAGAATACAGATCCTTTCTTACAGATCCTAAAAGACGACACTCTTCGAGTCTGCGTCGATTATAGGCTACTGAGCAACATAATGAAGAAAGACGTCTACCCCTTGCCCCGAAACGAACATAGGCCAGACAGACTATGCAGAGCCAAGTAGTTCTCGTCGATCGATCTGAAGAGAACACAATGGTAAACTGAAGTCAATGAAAGGGACCGTTAAAAGACAGCCTTCATCGCGGTGGGTGGCTTAATCGGTGTTTGTTCCGCGCCAGCAACTTTGCAACAAATAATGAATACGGTGTTGGTGGGTGTCAAGTGAAATACCCTGTCTCCCGTATCTAGGCAACATTTTAGTATTTGCGACGAGCTTCGGCGAACATGTGCGCGTGCTGAATTCTGTATTAGATGTAATGAAGTCTTTCAGACTTGCCCTGAAGCCTGCAAAGTGCCTCTTCGCATACCAGGAGCTGCTGTTCTCGGCCACATTATTAGCAAGAACGCGTGTGCCCCGACCGACAGAAGGCAGCAGCTTGGCAGCAGCAGTTCACACAGCCTGATGACCAGAAAGCCGTTTAGAAGATTTATGGGACCGATTGCGTATTAAAGGTGGTTTGTTAAGAAATTTTCTATCTTCGCCCAAGCTCTGACCAAACAGAAGGCGGATGGGCCATTGAAATGGGAAGCTCCGCAAGCGGAAGCCAAGGAACTCCAGCGTCGTTTACAGTCACCTGCGATCTTTGAGGCCACAAGGCCTTCAGTATCAGTACATCAGTGTCAGTATGAATATCAATATCGGCGTATTCGACGATACTCAAATTCATACCGATGCATTCAGCGCGAGTATAGGCGCTGTCCTTATTCAAAAAAGCGACGGGCTGGAGATAGTGATCGCGTAATCTAGCCGTTGCTTCTCGATCGCTGAGGCTAACTAATCGACGACCGAGGAGGAGTGATTCTCTATTATCTGGCCTATGACAAAATTCCGCCCGCACTGGGCGGATGACCAAGGTTGTCATCGACCAGCGCAATCTTTGCAGGCTGGCCAGTTTGAAGGATCCCTCTCGCCGCCTGGTCCGATGAAGTCTGCGCCTCAGGGAGTTCAACACAAGCGCGGACATCAAGTCTGGTCGCAAACACACCGACGCTGACTGCCTTTCTTGAGTCGCTCCCTACAATCGGCCTGGACAAAACGATTATAAAACCCTTATGGGATCGACAAGCACCAGCGGCATCGCGCCACCCTAAAGCTAAGACCCTGAGTTACAGCGGATTTTCGGCAATTCTTTTTCACCCCCCGGAGTGTTCAAATGTGGATTATTCTCGCGCTGTCTTCAAAATGGGATCGTCGTTAAAAGAAACATTGCACCTGACAAGAGTGCCTGCCTTCGAATTTCTGTAAACCTTCGTGACGAACTTCTGTAAGTTTCACTTGATGAACCAACAGCTGGCCACCTCAGCTTTACCAGTACCCTTCGTCGCATTGAAGACAAATATCACTGATCACGTCTGTCCGCTGATGTCGCACACTACTTCAAGGTGAAAAGCTGCCAGGACTGTCAACGCCGCAAACTCCCCACCTCCCTCCCTCAAGAGCAGCAGGAATTCTGCCGCCAATTCAACCAGCATAGAGGCCTTTCCGGCAGTTGACATGGACCTACTTGGACGATATCCAACGTCGACTTCTGGTAACAAGTGAATAGTAGTTGCAACCGCCTACTTGACCCGTATCGCGGAAGCCAAAGCCCTTCCGCTTGGCAGCGCTGCAGAAGTGGCCAAATTGTTCATTGCAAGCATTCCTCTTTGTGAAAGTGCCCCCGCACTTCGCATCACAGACAGGACAATGAATTTACGGCCGAGATTACCACATCCAATTCAGCGAAACGAGCCACCAGAAGACGACTGCGTGCCACCCACAGACTAGCCGGCTAACCAAGCACTTCAACAAAATGATCGCCGACATGGCCTCCATGTATGTGAACGCCGAACACAAGACATGAGATGCCATCCTTTCTTACGTTGTTTTTGCATACACCACTCTGTGGGAGGCCATCCAGACTACACCATTTAGGCTCGTCCATAGCAGAGAGGCTGTAAGCATGCTCAACGCCATGCTGCCCAAGTTACCGAAGAAGACAACCTCTATGTTGCCGCCTTATTTCAGCACGCAGAATAAACCCGATGGCTTTCCCGGCTACGAATTAAGGACCAACAGCGAGCCGACGTGCGACGCTACAATGTGCGCAGATGCCACACGGAACACAAGCCAGGTGACCACGTGTGGGTGTGGGCGCCCATTCGCCGCGCGGATTGAGTTAAAAGCATTTTTGTCGGACTGTACAGGATCCTTCGCAGACTAGGTGAAATGGACTAAGGACTTGTGCCCGATGGAATGACAGCATCCCAGCGACGATACGCACGCCGAGAAGTGGTCAGCGTCTGTGCCTAAGGCCACATTATAAGCATTAAAGAATGCTTGGTGTGTGGCGTAATGAGTTTTTATTTTGCTTCGACGGTGTTTATCTTTGGCAATCTTTCATTTTGTGCTAATTCATCGGGCCGATGCTTCTTTAAAAGGGCAGTAATGCCGCGAAATCTTGTAATGATGGTTGGTTCATATTCAATGCTGCCGGCACGCCACTTTGTAGCCAGTTTTGTGTTGGAAAATGCGACCCGGTTTATCTCGAAGGATTGCAGCCATGTGCAACCGCTTCTACCGTGTTCGAGATTGTTGTGGTTGCTTTTTGTGCTCTATCTCTAGCTCTAAAGTTCTTTGTCAGCTTTAGACTGAGCGCGGCCGAGAGGAGCGGGGATTCCGCGCTTAGACGACTAGCGTGCACGTTTGATACTGTCACCGCTGTCGAGTTGGTCCCCCCTGTTCGGACGCAAGTAGGCCCAATAAAATGTTTTTTTTTTAACCCGATCACTTTCGTCTTGCGACTTTCGTCACCTCCGCGTGACAATGTTTTGGAGCGCTGAGATGGTAGATTTATATGCAGAAAATGTTTCGCACCAGTTGCGTGGGCAGTTTCAAAGCGCCCCGGCATTATCTCATTTTAGTCCACCTTGCTGAGGCTACTCGCGGACGAATTAATTGGACTCCAGTGGCTGACCCGTTCCTACGGCCTTTCTCATGCACTACTGACCGCGAGGAAACAAACCTGTTCTTCCTTTTGGTTCAGCCCACTCAAAACTAGTGAAACGTGCGATTGTTAAGTCATGCTTTTGCAGTGCCCTCGAGAAATCGTGCGAGCATAGACTGGAGTCTGCGTTCCTTAACCAGGTGACCAGGTTGAGCAGCTCTGGCTATCCAGGCACGCTCTTGTTAGCGGTTGCAGAGAGCTTGCTCAAAGAGAGCAGGGAAGTGGTTCGTAACCAAGACGGAGCTGACAGAGATTGGAGAAAGAATATGACGGTATTGCCGTACATGCACACCATTGCCCACCAGCTCAAAAAAATAGGAAAAAGAGCAGGAGTTCATGTGGTTTTTTCCGCACCTGAGAAACTCTCTAAACTATGCAAAAAGGTGAATTCCGCCGTCTCTGTCAGCAATTCCTGCGCTGTTAGGTACAGGCAGCCATTTGTGAAGTGCGCGAGAAACGTGGTGTACTCGATTCCATTGCCCTGTGGACGAGCCTACATTGGCCAAACAGGCAGGTGCCTCAACGAGAGGCTCATGGAACATAACAACAGCGTCATCGGGGCATCTCGTCATCTCGGCATACACTGCCGTGATTGCCAACAGTGCAAGGAACGTGGTCCTTCTTTGGGAGGAACCACCATCCTTCACAAGTACATAAGCAAAACAGCCAGGGAGATTGTTGAGGCTGGAGAGATTGCAAAAAAAGGGATCACTGTGTCAGCACTCCATCATTACTGTTAAGTGATAAGGAGGGTCATATCTTGCGGATTTCGGAATGAGTAATATGGCTTCGACGTTCTTGTGCGCGTACTGCTTTTTAGGTTTTTTAGCTTGTTGTTTTTTCTTTTTTTGTCGTGTGCAGAAAATGATGTGTTCGCTTGAGATGTGGCGCCGCTACCAGATGCTCATGATTGTACCTTTTCGTTGCTGCGCATGCCCGCTGTACACCATATATAGTCGCTCGCACAGCAATAAACTTTTGTTGAAGTGGCGCTTTGTGGTGTCTCCCCTCGTGTCCGTGTTTGTCTTGCGCTGTGAATGTCAGCACCGTGTACTGTGCAATGTCAATGCACGTTAAAGAACCCCAGGTGGTCGAAATTATTCCGGAGCCCTCCACTACAGCGTCCCTCATAGCCAGAGTCGCTTTGTGACGTTAAACCCCTATAAACCAACCGAAACAACGACACGAGAGAGCACACTAATTTTTTGAGAACAGCGTTTTGCGTTGTGGTCACCGGAGTTAGTAGTAGAGTTTCTTGCTCTCGCCAGGAAACAAAGGCACAGTGCTGGTGGATGAACGCTCTGAGGGGGCGGACAAAGCAACGAGTGTGTGCTCGTTGAGGCGAGAGTCTGTGCAGAGACCATACGGGCTGGTAAAATTTTAATTTCGCACATTTAATCTGCATATAATCAAACTTTCAATTAACTCAGCCACAAGCAGCTTCTTATGTTTCAGAGTTAAGTCGCTGGGAACACAAGCAGTGGGAACGGCAGAAGAGGCTTTACCCGACGCTGAGGAAGCTTGAGAACAACGCTCACCTTAACCAGCACCGCTCACACGGCACTGCGCACATATTGATGTAAAGGGGGGCTGCTTTGCCCGACTTGCATAGTTAAACCGGGGTGCACTTTTTGTGCATAAGAAGGCTCCTTGAGCATCTTGCGGTATTTGTGGGTGTGAGACTGGTGAACACACAATGAAGTCGTTGTCATAGTACGCTAGACCCGACGATAAAGCAAAACTAGCCTCTTTCCATCATGAGGGTGCTATTTTAGCAGTCCTGAAAGTCGGGGGCTATCAGTGAAGCCACAGGCAGCACCTGTGACTGAGTTTGTGCAGAGCGCTGTGCAATGGTTGCGAAGAGATCTCGCTTGGCAGCTCTGGAGGAAAGGCAGTAACGTATATGTGCAGAGACCACATTTTACGCGCTAAATAGCACGCATCTCGACGGAGATGGTTCTTGCATGCTCTTAACTGTGTGGCCTTTCGAACGTCACCGCATAACGCTCAAAACTAGCGATGCGCATTCCCGCTAACGCGCTTGATGCGCATAACGTCACCGTTTAAGGACCATCATCATCATTACCTGAACTGCCCCAGCCGCAGTACATAGGTTTCTAACATGTCCCTCCAATTAACCCCGTCCTCTGTCTTTCGGTGGGCCTTTCTCCTGATCCCTTCTGTCACCAAGTGAATAGGAGCGCGACAGATACGTCGTCGTCAAATGTACTATTATTATCCGTCGGACAAAGAACGTAGACTGTGTTGGCCAACGGCGTTGGCATCTTTTCTTCGTTATTGTGCTCCATCGCTTCTTCAATGTGCTATCGCCTGAGCATGCACCGCCGCCTGACCCACAGCAACCTCAATATCGGCGACAGTATTTTTTTTTAGTGTCAAATATTTTTGAAATACACGATACACTAAAATGTATTTTCGATACGGATGCTCCGATACTTACATATATAGCAAGCGATACCTATTAGCGATACTCAAAATATATCGAAGGATAGTATTGCAGATACATGTATATTCGATACTGCCCCTGCATGCTGCTATCACCGCAGCCGAGCGGTTTTGAGTTAATTGGCCAGTCAACTAAGTTACAGTTCGGTGCCCACTGGATAATCTGTTATCTTCACTGGCGCCAGCCGTCCGAAGCGTATGACAATACTCCACTCGGGATAAGCAAGCTCGTTTTTACGGAGCGTGACGGATGGCTTACTAATGCATACGTCCCTAAATTTGTCCTTGTGAAACGTTCCCTCAGTTTCGCGGGGTTGTTGGTGTTCGTGCTCGTCAAGACAAGCTGCGCAGCATTGTGGCTTGAGCTTTCGAAGTCCTGCAAACACAAAGAGCAGTTTTTAGACTCGATAATCTAGGCTCCAAAACGCTTGTTTCCCTGCAGCACTCCCGCTTTTGGGGTTGTTAACGATGTTTAGGGAGGAAAGTTGAGACAGCAAACGTGGCTACCAAGTTAAAAAGAGAGGTTTACCGTTGCCATTCGATCGTGCGCGAGAAAGCTCTGCAGAATATTTACTCTCAGATTGGATTGCTAGCATTCAGTGTGCCTACAAAACTGAAGTGGGTATGCTTTATTCTGAAAAGTAAAGCTAGAAAAAGATCGAAAGACAAATATTTTGTCGTGCGCTCTTCGTCATACAATAGAGTATGATGTGTGCGCTTCTGGTGTCATTTACAGAATTGTGTTTACAAAAATCTCGTGGAGCGTGCTGGTCATTGCTTGAATGGGCGCTGACGTCAACATAATGTTTTTAATTAAATACGGCTGCGTTCTCCATTTCCAAGACACGCGTGTGTAGTACTACCATAAGTGCCGCGTAAATGCGGAGCGTTCACCATGCTCAAGTTAAATGGCATATGCAGCGGAATAGAAATTGATGACTGGTGCCTCCGTTTTCTTTCGTCGGCGCTTGTGTGTTTGTTCGGACCTCATTTACCTTTGTTATGTTGCAGGTTTTGTTGCGAGTCAGTGCTTGGGGATTTATACTTATAAGGACGTGGAAGAAAAGGTTGGTGCCCGGCCGTGGCGCCGGTGGTCTTTTTCACAATTGGGAAGAAGTCGCTGCAACTGACGGCGGAATGCTCGAAAAAGCACGACTATAAAAAATTGGCGGTGGTTTAGCTGTCATTAAACCTGTAGTGGCGCGATAGCTACAGCTGGCCGAGTGGAACTGGCTCAGTCGAATTGCAAAGTCACCCTTTCGCCGCTTCGTTTCGCTGGGCGTTCCTTCGGCATCTTCGTCCCACTTGACATGGCGCATGCGCACAGCTGTGGCAGCTTGGCTTCGCCGGCGCGCCGCGCTGCCCGCAGCAGCAGCTGCTCTGCACCACGTGGCTGGTCACGTGACCAACCACGTGATCAGCCACGGCGCCGCGCCGCCAGCAGCTGCTCCGCACCACGGGACCAAGCACGTGACATCGTGGTGGCGCTGCCACCGCCACGGCGCCGCCACGCTGAAGGCTCGAAATGCCACCGCATTGTAGCTATCGCTACAAAAGCACGATTAGACCAAGTACACTTAATAGAGAGCACAAGGCACACGCCGTCTTCTTCTTTGTGCTTAGTTGGCGCTATTCCTATTATGTTGTCTGTTCAGCAACTCCCAAAATACAGTTTCAGGAAATCTGAACCGGCGCTTCTAGTTGGCGCGCCTGCCACTGAGTGCTGCGTGCAGCTGAAGTTCCGAAATACCGATGGACACTCATTGATTTCTTATGACCGTCTCAACTAGTTCATGTGAGCAAAGGCAGCATTTTATATGTCAGCTTCTATCTCCCCGTACGGTAGTTTTCTGCCAACTGCAGATAAAATTTTTGGTGGACATTTCAGCTCCGCCTTTAAGGCTATGACGCAATAGCGTTAATGGATCCCATGAGCGACTCCCCTTGATCTCATTAGCATTTTGCCCGAAAATGTGGCCTACTAATTTTACCGCATCAAATGACGCACTAATATCACGTGACACAAGCTAGAGTCGCTCGGGTACACTCGCCCCTCACCAATAGGCACACTGCCACTCTCGTAATTCATCATCATCATCAGCAGCAGCCTGACTACGCCCACTGCAGGGCAAAGGGCTCTCTCATGTCTCTCCAATTAACCCTGTTCTTTGCCAGCTTCGCCCACCGTATGCCCGGAAACATCTTAATCTCATCCGCTTACCTAACTTTCTGGCGCCCAGAAGAGCTCACCACACAGCTTTATGCTCACCAGAACAAGATTTGGCCAACCTGGTGTAGCACTTGCAACAACAAGCCAATTAACACCTCGGCCCTCAGTTCCCAGTGGCTGTGGAGCTACTGAACAAGGCGGCGGTAACACCTCTGACCCAGCGGAGGGTACTAAGAATCACTGGCTCCGGACAGGCCTCCATTGGAATCTGCACCTGGCAGCGTTCAACGCTAGAACCTCACCCAGTGAGGCTAGCCTAGCAGTGCTGCTTGATGAACTAGCGGGCATTAAATGCGATATCAAAGGGCTTTTTGAAGTTTGGAGGACAGGTGAGGCATATACAATACAAAATGGCGGGCACAAATGCTGTGCTATCGCGGATTAGTGGATGGACGAGAACTATGTGCGGAATTCCTCACCAATCAGGATATAGCTGGCAACGTAGAGTAATTCTATAGTATTGAGGAGAGGGTGGCAGCTATCATAATTAAGCTCAATAGGAGGTACCAGCTGAATGCGGAGCAGTCCAACGTCTTTATATCCTGCCATGATGACCAAATCGTTGAAAGCTTCTATGAAGAAATGTAATCGGCAATGAACAAAGTAATATCACAGTACACTGTTCTGATGGGGGACTTTAGTGCGAAGTTGGGAAAGAAGCAGGCTGGCGACCAGGCGTTAGGCGTCTATGAGATAGGGTTCAGGAATAGCAGGGGAGAGTTAAATTAGAGTTCGGAGATATATATAATTTACGGATAATGATTACCGTCTTCCGCAAACGAGAGAACAGGAAATGGATGAGGAAGAGCCCCAATGGTTAAACTAAAAATCAAGTAGACTTCATGCTATGTGCTCACCCTGGTATTGCGCAGGATGTGGAGGTAGTCGGAAGGGTGTGGTGTAGCAACCACAGAATGGTAAGGTCTCGAATTAGCCTAGATATGAATGGGGAACTGATTAAACTAGTGAAGCGGAAGCCCATTAAAGAGTTAGCGGTCAGAGGGAAAATAGAGGCATTCAGGATTTCGCTCCTGAACAGATATCCAGGTTTAACTAAGGAAGGCGATCATAATGTTCAAACAATGAATGATGATCTCACGGCTATCATTACGGGGAGCCCATAGAGCTAGGTGGAAGGATGGTTCGACAGGATAGCGGCAAGCTATCTCAAGAGACGAAGATCTTATTAAGAAACGCCAACTCATGAGGGCGTCTAGCCCTAGAGACAAAATATAACCAGCAGAGCTATCGAAATTAATAAATAAGCGCAACGGGTACCCGGCATTAGGAAGCTTAATACGAAGAGAATAGAGCATGCTCTAAAGAGCAGAGGTAGCCCGAATTCGGCGCAGAGGATACTACGTATAGGCAAAAACCGGATGTATGCGTTTAGAGACCAGGAGGGCAAGGTCGTTATCAATATGGATAAGATAGTTAAAGTAGCCGAAGAGTTCTACACAAATCGAAACAGTAGGTAAATTAATCAGAAAGTTAATGACAGAGGCAGTAGCGAACAGCAATGCGCCACCCCGTCAGTAACGAAAGAGGAGGTCAAAAAAACCTTAGGAGCAATGCAAACGGGAAAGCAGCTGGTGAGGATCAGGTAACAGCAGATCTGGGGAAGGACGGAGGAGGGATCATGCTAGAAAAACTAGCCACCTTGTATACGCAATGCCTTATGGCCTCAACCGTACCAGAAATGTGAAAGAACGATCAAATTATCTTAATTCATAAGAAAGGATACACCAAGCACTTCAAAAATTACAGGCCAATCAGCTTATTGTCCGTCTCCCACAAGCTATTTACTAATGTAATCGAGAATTGAATGAGGACTTTAGACTTCTGTCAACCAAATGGTTTGGTTTGGTTACGTTTATGGGGGTTTAACGTCCCAAAGCGACTGAGGCTATCAGAGACGAGGTAGTGAATATAATCAACCCCTATATGTAGCTTTTAATGATTATGAGAAAGCATTTGATTCAGTGGAAATCTCAGCAGTCATGCAGGGATTGCAGAATCAGGGTGTAGAAGAGCCTTATGTGAAGATACTAGACAATATCTATAACAACTACACAGCTATCATAGTCCTCTATAAAGTCAGCAATAAAATTCTAATAATGAAGGGCGTCAGACCGGGAGACATATTTTAGCCAATGCTATTCACCGCCTGTTTACAGGAGGTATTCCGAGCCCGGAATTGGAAAGAGTTAGGAATAACATTTAATGAAGAATACCTGAATAATCTGCGATTCTCTGATAATATTGCCTTGCTAAATCACTAGGAGATTAAATGCAAAGCATGATCAATGTGTTAGAGACCCAGAGCAGAACGGTGGGTTTAAAATTAACATGCAGAACACTAAAGTAACGCGCGACAGTCTAGGAAGGGAATAACATTTCACAATTGGTAGCAAGGTACTGGAAGTGTTAAAGGAATACGTCTACTTAGGGCAGGTAGTGACAGCTGATCCGGATCATGAGAGGGAAATAACTAGAAGGATAAGAATGGGGTGGAGCGCATATGGCAGGTTCTCTCAGACCATGAATGGCAGTTCACCAATATCTCTCAAGAGAAATGTGTAAAACAGCTGTATCTTGCCGGTACTCACCTACGGGGCAGAAACGCGGGGGCTAACGAAAAGGGTTCAGCTCAATTTAAGGACAGCGCCGCGAGCTATGGAAAGGAAAGTAATAGGTGTAACATTAAGATATCGGAATCGGGCGGAGTGGGTGAGGTAACAAACGTGGGTTAATGATTTCCTAGTTGAAATCGGAAGAAAGAAATGGGCTTGGGCATGGCATCTAAAGCGAAGGCAAGATAACCGCTGGTCCTTAATGTTAACGGAGTTGCATCCAAGAGAAGGCAAGCGTAGCAGGGGGTGGGGGAAAGACTCCCTTAATTAGTGCCTCTATAATAAGACATATACTCATGAGGACACAGTTGTAAGTATCCAAGTATGTCAAATATCACACTACATACAGTGCATATAAAACCGCGTTTAACCACGCCGTATGAGCGCGTGTGAGTAGCCTATAGGTAGCGTGGCCGACTAGTGATCTAAGGCTGCGGGCTCGATTCCCCACTTGTTATTTTAATTTTATTTTCTGCGCAATTCAGTTACTCTATTTACTTACATGTCGCAATGACATATCTTGATGATGCGATCTTGTAATCACAGTTTATCGATGTGTGACAACCAACCTTTTCGACCAATCCGGAGTTTCGCGCCTCAACTCTAGAAAAACGTCTTGCTGGGCAATTTGGTAACTGTATATCTTTGGTTACAGGCGCGAAAAACAGACAACAGAATAGGCGCTCCGTCCCGTGTTTCTGCCTTGTGTTGTGCCTGTTTTTCGAGCCTGTAACCAAAGATGTCAACGCTAGACACCGAATTTTCCGCTGAACGGGAGCATTAAAGCTGTCGCTTTAAAATAGTTCCATTGAGTGCATGCTACTGGCGGTCCAGAGATGCAGTTAGCTGGTGATACCTAGGAAAGGTAGGCGTCATCCAATATTCACGGTACAGTAAACAACAAATAAACAGTACACGTGCATTATGACGAACAGCTATACCTCAAAATCTCATGAGAATATCACATTTTTACGCTTTACTATGTGTTTTACCATTCTCATTAGCCTACAATGGAACTAACGGAAGCATATTATACCGACTTATGTACGAGTGGTCTAAGCGAATAGTAACTTGCGCTCTCTCGTAAGGAGCTCATTATGCTTTCAGGTTTCAACACCATCCCAGTTTTATGGGCTTGTGATGTTACTTGCGTGGTTTTTGCTGCCTTCGTAGAGAGTACAAATTTTCGTTTCTATTGGCTAATAAAAAATGTAAGATACAATAATATAAATTGCCAACATACATTTCTACGGCCTAAGCAGTAATATGCTAGCATTGCGTGGGACGCCCATACGACGTGCAACATAAACGCCTTTGAGAAAACTCAGAGACGGGCAGTGCGTCTTATTCATTCCAGGTACGGTCGCAAAGATTCGGTATCCGAACTAATGACAGCTGATGGTATTCACACTCTCTAGTCAAGACGAAAATTGCTGCGACTAAAATTTTTATTCTTCCTACTTAATCACAAGCTCGCACATTATCCTAGCCCTTACGTGTGCCCTCTCACTACCAGATAGGGTCGACACTGCCATGCACTCTCCTTTTCTCCTTACAGCGCAGGCTAGCCTGTTCAAATTTTCCTTGTTTTCTACAACTACTGATTGGAATAGTCCACCTCTCCTTTCATTAGAGACGCTGTAATTAAGCATATATAAAATGAAGAATTCGTGTCTTCTGTGCGTGTTTTTTTGTGCGTTTCTTGGGTGGCTGTTTCACTCATTCTCTTGTCACTGAGATGTTGTGACAAGTTCCCTTCCGGTGTTTCATATGGGTAGGTCTGTTCTGTAGCTAAATATTTCACATCTTTATATTTTATATATACGTAAGCCACTCCTACTTTTGCACTTAGTCTGCAGGATCCTGTAAAATATAAATGAATAATTAAGCTTCGGGAACGACGCGCGTCCTGTCTTTTTGCGCCTTTGTTTGCTTCTCGCAATGCAATCCTGAGCGATATTCAACTAGCCCGGTTTCCGGTTTTCTGGAACTATACCGGGAGAACACGTACTGAGTACGGAGTTGAGACGGCGCCAGGCTGCGGTGGCGCGGTGTTGAGTGCTTCAGCAGAAGCTCTCGAAACAACAATATCTGCCGTGTAAGTCTATACAGACGGCGGCGCAATAAAGCCCTTTAGCGCCCAGTGTCACTAATTGGGGACATTCCTTTTGAACGTCGCGTACTCATTACTGCACGGAGGTTAGACAAATTTTGATACCTACATGTTGCCAGCAGTCGGTGCTTGCGGCTGAATCTTCGGGGTCTGTGAAATGGTGCGAAGAAAAAAGGGGCACTAGACCTACGACTTTCAGCCAGTGTGCAGCGATTCCTCACCTCGAAATCTGCGAGAATTGTTTGGGAAAATACAGAAATTTATTGCATGGAATACTGACTTCTGGATCTGGGCCTTCTAGTTGTTTCGAAGCATTGAATTTGGACTTTCACGAGATGTGTACACGATGGACCAAATGCTATTTGGCAACATACCGATTTCACAAACTTTAGGTGCAGTAACTAAATTTTGAGAGTGGAAGTTTGAATGTGGGTACATTAGCTAGAATAGCGTAGTGAAAAAGCTATATTTATTCCTTCATGACATGGGTATTAATAAGTTGAAGTGCAGAACCATAAAACTTTAGTAGTCAGGAGCAATCACGCATCCCCGTTCAGCCAGCGATAAGCATTCATAGCTGTGATTGCCTGTGCGCGTATACTGCTGTCTTACAGGCGTCTACGGGCCGATGCAGATTATAATATCGTCTCTCTGCTGAAAAGGTTTCAGCGCGAATTCCTGGGCGAAGTCAGTCAATCAATCAATCAATCAATCAATCAATCAATCAATCAATCAATCAATCAATCAATCAATCAATCAATCAATCAATCAATCAATAATTTTATTTTCTTCCTCACAAAAAGATTAGCGGAGGACGAGCAGGGCTCGAAGAAAAAGTGGAAGTTTCCACTTGACGAGCTTCGAGCCCCCTATTTACAAGGCATATGCAGTGGAAGATTAAGAAACATACATCTTTATACATTAGAAAATTCAAAAGTCAGTACTTATAATATGCAATACAAAAATAATATACTCATTTTTGAGCCACAAATAAAGGTCAGTATGTACAAGGAAGGCAGCCACGGTAGCACACCAATTCTACAAGAGAATTTCTAAAATACATAAAACAATTTCATACACGCTCACTGTGCCCTGCCGCGGTGGCTCAGTGGTTAGGGCGCTCGACTACTGATCCCGAGTTCCCGGGTTCGAACCCGATTGCGGCGGCTGCGTTTTTATGGAGGAAAAACGCTAAGGCGCCCGTGTGCTGTGCGATGTCAGTGCACGTTAAAGATCCCCAGGTGGTCGAAATTATTCCAGAGCCCTCCACTACGGCACCTCTCTCTTCCTTTCTTCTTTCGCTCCCTCCTTTATCCCTTCCCTTACGGCGCGGTTCAGGTGTCCAAAGATATGTGGGACAGATACTGCGCCATTTCCTTTCCGCCCCAAAAACCAATTATTATTATTATTATTATTACACGCTCACTGTCGCGTTACAAAGGACTTAAGCATATTGTTGGTAATGGTGCTTATGTTAATTCCTTGACAATGAAGGTGGTTTAGCAGGGTCGGTAGGGCATGACGGAGCATTTGTTCAGATAGTATTAAGCGTGAGTAAGGAATTTTTCAAATTAGATTAGTGCGTGTATTGTAGTGTCGTGTTTGAGGGGTCAAGTTAGCAAGTGTACGGAGAATTTCAAGCGAGTCATGCTTATATCGCTTTGCAAGGTAGAATGAGTACATATGATGGATGGAAAGAATGTCAAATTTAGTGAAAAGTTCGGATTTATGTTCACGATAATGAACATTTGTTATGCTGCGGAGCCCCATACTTAACTGTATAGATTGAGGGAGGGGGGGGGGAGGCTGGCACTCGCGGCTGCAAAGTGCGGCGTGCCATGTCGTCAGACATATTGCCTCTTTGCTACTGTGCTGCTCCTGCTGGCTTTGTTTCTTTGCGTTGATTACATGATGTTTTCTTCGGTATCTGCACTTCTCCGCACTACGCTTGGACACATCTGCCACTTACAACCTTTTCTTCTTCGGGCTATGAATGACGAGTAAAAATTGTGTCACGCGGACATCGCGTTACATACTGCGTGCTCCTTATAGTGATGAGGAAATATATCTTTCATATACTTGGTGTACTGATGACGAACAACTTCAGTGATTCGATTACCTGACACCATTTCGGGCTCCAAGTTATTGGAAAGACAGTACATGCAAGATTAAAAATGGGGAGAAAGGAGGAGGCGAGTATATAGCCCTGCATTAGTGGCGTCCGCGATACGCTCAGCTTCTGCACCAAAAAACGCTGCGTGGTCTAAGCCTTTCTATTCAGCGTTCCCATAGCGGCGCCGTATTGCTCGCTGCACTGTTTAGCTAACCTGGCGGTAGATCAGTGGCAACGATAGCATGAGTTGTCTGAAACTTTTCAAAGGTCCAGAGAGCAGGTGTTTCCACATCTGCGTGGACCAGATCGAAAGGTATATATAACAGTGAGCATGCCTTTTTTACCTTGCTTCGTCTGTACGGCCGTACGAAAATTTCCAAGTTCCAATGAGGGAAACAACGCGCGATATACATCGAGAACGGTGCCGAACCATTCGACACGGGCATGGTGGCTACGGCATTATTTCCGCAAGTGTGAAGGGCACCATAATGAGCCGCGCTTATCTGCCTAATCACTTGGGGGCCTAAGTTACGAGGAAAGATGCTTCGATAACTTCGGCATGACGTCTTTGTTTCGACTGCAGTCGCTCCTTTATATTGCTCAGTTTCTTTTTTGATATTCTTGCCGATTACCGAAGGAAGATAAACGAGCTACAGGTGCCAAGGCCGAATTCCGAGAACCATTTGGTGCGGTGGCTCCTCCCACCATGTTTAATAACGGACTCAGTGCGTCGCCAAAGTTCCGTTCACACTATGGGATGCACTGAAGCGGACTTGGGAATTCAGGGAGGGGGACATTTTGGCCGCTGTCCTAGCAACAGGCGCTTGGCAAGTAGACACAAGTAGCCGGTGACGGCCTCTTAATAACAGTGGGCGATACCTGCGCTGTGCCAGAGCTCTGGCGATGAGGCAACCAGGTCACTCTTCACTGACCTTCCTATCCACGCGCTGCCAGACATAAAAGTGTCCTGTTACGAAGAAAACACGGAAGTATACGTAAGATACTTTTATCTTGTAATAGCTTAATCAATAATTTTAATCAGTTTTATCGAAGGAAAAAGCTTATTTGAAACAGTATTTACTTCATATTTTATAACAACGTTGCAAAGCTTGTCTTTTTCAATGGCGCCAAATTAAAGTTGGAAAGATCCTACGTGTCGGCATGTGTCCCTCGAGTGTTTTCCGCTCGCCATGCAGGTTGATAACACGAACGGTGCTTTCGACTTTCTGAGTAGGGATGGTTCGTCATCATGTAATGCGGAAGTATAAGATATGGGGGATAAACATTTTAAGTTTTTAGTATTTCCCCATTATTTTCCCGTGCGTTGCAAAGGTTTAAGAAAAAACGGCCAGGATGATTGACAAGTACATGTGTTTCACCTAAGGTTTTACACAATTTTTAAAAAGAGTTTTTGAATTAGAAGAACGATTTTTCGGCATAGCAGTCAGCGGTGTAGTGCATTAGAATATAGGTAAGACGTGCTAACTTGAAGGCTGGTTAAATAATATTGAATAGTTAACTCTTCAATCATTACTGTTAGGCTCATTAACTACTGAGAGGCGTACAGCCCAAATGCAATTAATATCCGTATCACTTATTAGAATTTTGAAAACGCGGTAACCTTCGGTGCTGTGGCCTAATAAAATTTGGGTATTGCAACGAGTTACGTGCACTGGAGAGGTTGCCTTGGTTGCAAGCTTCTCGAAAGCGCATGTATTTCGGCGCGATATCGAGAGAATTTGTGCGACGCTCCAGCTGTGCGGGCGCTCCCAATCAGAAATATCATTCTCGTCTAAACGAAAATTTCTGCCGTGTAAATCACTGAGCGAAATGCATTGACATTGGCCATCAAATGAGAGATCTTTTATAATTGTACTTTTGCCTCTTAATTACGAAATTTGCAGTTGCTAACGCGGAAAAACGCATTTTTCGCAACTTCCGAATTTTTTTTCACCATATTTCTTGCGTTACAGTTTTTTTAAGTATGCTTAAAGAGGAGCACAGGGCAGTTAAAGACTCCCGAAAAATTCTTTTGAATGATTATAAACAAGGAAGCATTTCTTAAATTGAAAAAATGATTATTTTGCGCGCTGCAATATTTTTATTCTCGAAATGACCGTACCATGCATACACATCGCTCAGACAAAATACGCAGGTTTAAGAAAAGAAAAACCTTTTCAGTGGATTTTTTAAAAGTACACTTGTTTTTCGAGACGTGCAGAGAGGTTTTTGGCCGAAATCGGGAAATCATTTCCAACGGTACAATAAAGGAGCACAAATTTTCCAGGAGGTATAGGGCGGTGGAGAGAGCAAGGTATGGTGCTTTTGGCGTCGAATTACCCGAAATCAATAATACCACATCTTTTCAAAGAAACGTTGATGCGCACGGCTCGTTCTTTTCATAGAAAAGGGTCTGCGACTGCATTTTTGGATCTTTGAAATGTTGCGCTCGATAGCTCGACAACAATTGTGGCTCGATTTGTGTGCATGTTTCACGGCGATAGTGGCTAATGCCAACAGTCCCGGCTTCCGCGTAGTAGTGGGCGTTAACTTCCAGCGTCCGCAGCGTTCACGTGACCAGCCCGTGCACATAATCGCTCTAAGTTCGTCGCTACGGATGGGGCATTCGGTCGCAACATGACAACGCTATGACTGCATGGCGAGGTATCTTGCACCTCGCCTGCGCAATAGCAACAGCATTTATGAAAAAGCCGCCACTTGCGACTTGGCCCATAAGTCGCGTTGTGGGAAGGCCATCGATGCAACCGCGTTGGAGTATCGCGCTCTGAACACTGCATGCATGCTGGAGGCCAGAAGAACCTATGGGTGGTCGAATAGAAAACAACCCTTGCCGGGACATGGTCCACACACACGCTGCACGACAACGTGCTCACGTCTACGTCAACAGATTTCTCGCACAAAAGAGCTGTCTTTCCAACCCTCCACAATCGCCGCCCCCGAAAAGTGTGGCAGGAGAACTGAAAGCAATGAAACAATTGCAAAGCACAAGGCGGGCCAGCTTGCTCTAATCATCCGCATTACCAGGATTGAAATCGCCAATTCTGGCCTTGAGAACGCAACTCACGGTCTGTTTTTAATAGCTAAAAATCATTTGCTAATTTTACCCCAAGATAGTCTAAAATGTTATATAGATTTAAATTATATGTGCCTAGCACTGATTGATTTTTGTTGGTTTGGTTTTTCTTGTCGCTTTCTCTGTTCGCTTGCTACGTTCCAATTGAATTTGTTTTCACTTGCTACGATTTCTGTAAATGAAGTATATGGAAGTTCTATAAACATGCATTTGAAATATGCTGAGCTTTTCATTGTCTTGGTCTTTAATAGTCTTGAGCTATTTGGTGTCCTCCAGTTTCTGTTCGTTCCGTCATTGACTGTCATATAAAGGCTCTTGGGCTGAGTATTACTGTGCCTAGCAGGTTCTAGCCTTGACTCTATCGAGGCTGCATCTTTTTGCTAGAAAACTAAGGCGAATTCAATTTGTTTCTTCGCTCACTCCATCCCTTATGACATTCTCTTAGCTTTTCGATGCTTGACATAACATTAAAAAGTAGTGCATGCGATGCTTCGTAGTGCGCACTGACATGCTTAATTTAACTCAGCGTTAAAAACGCCTCAGTACATCGTTTATTTGCTTCCACGCATCAAGTGGACTTCCGGGTTCACTTTTACAGCGGTTCATACGCGTTTTGGCACATTTTTTCTGCTCAAAATACCTTTGAATCAAGTCGTCTTTATTCCTCACTTTCGAAGTGCTAGTCTTGACATTCATACATTACGTTATGGCAATATTTTTATGAGATTGATTTCAGAGTCAAGCCGCCGCAGAGGCACAGCGGTTATAGTGCTCGACTTCTGACCTGAAAGACGCGGGGTTCGGTCCCAGCCGCAGAGGGCGCATTTCGATGGAGGCGAAATGCTAGAGGCCCGTGTACTGCGCGAGGCCACGGCACGTTAAACAAGCCCAGGTGGTAGCAATCATCCGGTGCCCTCAAGTACGGCGTCCCTAATAGCCTGAGACGGTTTGGGACGTTAAACCCAATAAAACCAAACCATTTCTAGCCTTGTGATGCAAGGCATTTGTCTAGTAACACGACTTCACGGGCGGCGTCGAGCAGGCATGGCGGAAATGAAGTAACATATATTATTGCCCAACGCGATGAGGATTAATGCTGTCAGAAGAGCTTTTTCTCTTTCGTCGAAAAGTGGAACGGCTGGAGCATCACTTTATTATTCACTACTGTCTTATATGCATCGCATTTCGCAAACTGCCGTTCCAATCATTACTAACGCGCCCTTCAATGAACTCGGCGTCTCTGGTATATGTCTGAGGAAACTGATTAGGGCTTTTCATCAGACCAATCTACTTAAGACGATTCTTCCTGTCAGAGGCCCGCCCTAAAAGCGCCCGACCACGTTACACTACAACAGTATGACGCTGCAAGCTGCGACGAGGACTGGGTTGACTGCCTATAAAGGAAGTAGTTTCTGCGGGCCCAGACAGAATAGCTCAGCGGAGTTGGCACCAGAAGCTGCAACCCACTTCACCTTTACGATGAAATCTTGCAGGATGGTTTGAGCTCAGAGACATCTTTCGGCTTAAAATTTATGTGCTAGTCCCCATCGCTGCGTTTAGTGCTGCTGTATCGTTGCTAACCCTTCTCGTGCTGAAGTGCTACGTTTGTGCTTTCCGTATCGGAATGCTAAGTCCCGGTCTGTTAGTTTTGTAATGAGTCAGTTCCTGTGAAGTTGACACTTTGACGTTTTGCAAATGTAATAATTGCATTATTTGGCTCCTGCTTTAGCGCCACGAACACGGTTTTTAAGACTCAAAATGAGACGACAGTGAAGAATTGGGAGGACTGATTGTGTCTTACACATCAATTATATGGGCTGTAGGCTTTCAGGAACACAAAGAAGAAGCAGAAGTTAGTCTTGAAAGTTTCTTGACGGAAATCAACCGCAACCTTTCTTAGATACCAAATATTAACCCCATTTTAGATATATTATTAACAATAATTGGTTTTTTTGGAAAGGAAATGACGCAGAATCTGTCTCATATATCGTTGGACACCTGAACCGCGCCGTAAGGAAAGGGATAAGGGAGGGAGTGAAAGAAGAAAGGAAGAAGGAGGTGCCGTATTTGAGGGCTCCGGAATAATTTCGACCGCCTGGGGATCTTTAACGTGCACCGACATCGCACAGCACACGGGCGCCTTAGAGTTTTTCCTCCATAAAAACGCAGCCGCCGCGGTAGGGTTCGAACCCGGGAACTCCGGATCAGTAGCCGAGCGCCCAATCCACTGAGCCACCGCGGTGGGTAAGTTCGATATGTTATTTCCAAAAAAAGGACATGGTCGACAGTATGGAAGAGATCATTAAATACGTTTCAGAAAAATATGATCAAGTTCTAGCAGATGCGAAAGAGTAGCCAGTAGAAAAAAAAAGAGTTCAGAATGTGGAGGCGGAAATTGCTATTGAGAGCATTCAGAAGCCAAGGCAGGAAATGAATAACTTGGACCAGTATAGCCGAAAGCAGCAACAAGAAATTCAAGGTCTTCCTCTTGATGATAACGACGACCTTCTTAAGGTCAACAACCTTGCTGTTCAGCTAGAACTTAGTGAGCTCTCCTTGGAAGGCATACAAGGGATGTCTCCTAAACAGGGCAAAACACCATGCATCCTCTTTCGCTTTGCATCCCGAGCACCCGCAATCAATGGATGGCAAAGAATACGGATATGAAGTCTTCCAAGTCAAAGGTTTACTTCCTTCCTATTTTTAACACACGCAAGAAGAAGCTGTATTAGATGAAGGGAAGAAGATCAATGAAATGAGCAATTAGTATGCTTGAATGACTAACAGAAAGGTATTGGCGCGTAAGGCTTCGGGCGAGCGGGCAATCCTTATTGAAAATTTGCGTGATCTTGATACAGTTCGCTGATTTGATTATTTGTGTACAGTGGTTTTGCTTTTGTTTTTTTTCCTTTCTTCCTGATCGCAGGTCCGTACTGCACTTCGTATCCCCAGACTGAGTATTACAATATTTGCTGCCCAGCCCTGCTTTTAGAATACAGATAAAATGTCAGTTTCTTATGTAAACTTAAGAAGCTTGAGAAGCAAGTGGTCTGAAATTGATGGCTTTAGATTCCATTTGTTATAGGTTCTACTTATTACCATTTAAGAAAACGTGGTATTATGATGAAAGTGATGTAGTCAGTGTCTCTGGGTACAAACCCGAAGGGGTTTTCAGAAAAAGCCAAAGAGGAGTGTGAAGTTTACTTCATATCAAAGATAATCTTTAGCACTGAGTTTTTTGAAAATTTTCAAATTTACGCGAACATTACGACTCAGTTGTTGTCAAATGTGACCTTACACTGATTGCTTCAGCTTATCATCCTCCGTTGGAGGAGAGAAAGGAATTTATCATCCACATCAGCAGCTTTCGGCGGTTTGTCTGTTTTAAGCCTGCAACTTGTTTTGATTGGAGATTTTAACATTCATCTATTGACACCCAAGCCTTTAACTCGTAATTTCCTTGACATTATTTAATCCTTTATTTTTCATGTTATTTTGTAGCCAACAAGAATCGATTGTGAAACAGAAACGCAGGGAGATGTATGCATTAGTTACAATCATTCAAATGATGCTTTATAGTGTTCTTACTTCTGGTTTAAAGTAACGCTTGCGAACATTTTGCTTCATTCTCCACGTGAAAAAGGTGAAACCAAAACGTTGGACCCAGAATCATGAGGTTTTCTAACGTAATTTCAGTAACTACGCACTTGCTTCGTTCCATAATATGAATGAAAGTACAATATGTGATGACATATACGGCACAGAATATCCGCTTTACCTTATGGCGACTTCTTTAGTACAATTAAGCAGATTTATTATGATTATTATAAATCGAGGCGCTCACAAACAACGACAAAGAGTGGACATAGCGCTTACTCGCAACTAAAAGAATATTTATTCAGTGGCTTCTATATATACTGCAAAAACCAAAACGAACCCAGAGTAATCGCACGCCACATGCCGACCGATGAGTAGGAAATGATTAACACGCGGTTTTCGGTCGCTCTTTCAAAAAACTTATCTCTCCACCAGACAAGCCAACTGAAGGGTCACTAACACATGTACGCCCCGTTTCCGCGATTTGATAGGCTTCAACTATCTCCCGCGTTACCCGATCTCGGTGACGAAAAAGAACACAGGTTCTGAAAAAAAGGGGAGAACATTTCATCTTGCGCTTGCTGCAGTCACGACAATAAAGAACCATATTGTTTGAATTGCAACCTTTTTCCAAATCTGCGACATGCTTCATCAGCCGCACATTCAAACAACGATCACTCTGACCTATGTGCACTTTTCCGCACGAAAAGCTGATCTTGTACACTGTGCGCACTTTGCACGCGACATAAGGTGATACATGTCTGACAGCACATCCTCCTTTTCTTTTCTTCGCGCCCAGCTCCGGCTTAGCTTGAATCGCAGGGCAGAGCGTTGACAGTTCTTTGGGAGCCGAAAACAGGACACGAATGCCATACCAGCCAGCAACTTTCTTAATCCCGTGTGAAAGTCGATGCACATACGGTACTACTACGGGCTTTCTGTGTTCTTTTTTCTCGTTTTTTCCCGGCCCTTTACCCAGCCAATAACTTATTCGCTGGCTCGGCCGACCACGTGATCTGGATATTTATTTATTTATTCATTTATTTTATTTATTCAAATACCCTAAAGGCCCTCTTGGAAGAGGGTATTACATAGGGGGGGCACACGAAACACGCTAATACGCAAACACCAATATTGGTAGTGGATTAAAGTTCGAATGAAGATAAGAATAAAGTGTGAAAATTGAAACACTGGGGGTTCAAGGATAACACAAAAAGAGATAAAACTGCAATACAATGTCGAACAAGATGCAAAGGTATTAAAATAGCCCTGAAAAAAAATAGCTAACACCAAAAACGCACAAAGACGTCAAATTCAGATAAGAGTCCACAGCATTTGATGAAATTGATCGGTGTCGGGTAGCGGTGGCGGCGGTAGGAACAACCGCAAAGTGTTCAAGCGGTGTTTTTTTTTTTGACTTCGCAGATAACTGCAACGCGTACGATCTTCAGTTCAGCTACGCTGGGTGCATCTGGAAAAGATACACCCTCTACCGGCCAGCACTTTCAATCTACGCCCCCTCCTGATTCATAAAGCCTGGAAGAGCGTCAACTTCTTCACTCATCGGGCAGCGGTGGCGGCGGTAGGAACAACCGCAAAGTGTTCAAGTGGCGTTTTTATTTGACCTCGCAGGTTAGTTTTTCTGCTACTTGATTCCGTTTTTTTGCTTACCTGCCGTTGCTGCTGCTGCCCCTGCACTAGTGTCCAGCTCTGTGTGTGAAATGCCGCTCGAGAATGATGATCTCTGCTCTGCTTGTTATGAGACTATTGAAGAAGGTGAAGACTGTGTGACATGTGCCGATTGTTGCTACAAATATCATGTTGGAAAGTGTGCCGGAGTTGGGGAACGGGTTTTTAAAAGTAAAGACGCTAAAACAAGAAAAGCTCTGAAATGCTTGACATGCCGTACACCAGCGTCTCGCTCCAATGACAGTAGCGCATCTCAGAGTAATGAGGCTCCTGTTGGTTCAAGCAAGCAGCTTAGTAACATCAGTAAATCACTTGCATACCTTACAGCAAAAAGTAGATGACTTGACAACTTTGAAGGAAACTGTTTCAAACATCGAAACGTCCCTCCAACACATGTCTGACACCTACGACAAACTACTAGAAACATCGGAGAGGCATGAAAGGGAAATTGAATTGCTTCGCAACAGAGTTGACATCATTGAGAAAAACCACGACAGACTTGAAATTCAAAAATTTCGCCAAGAACTGAACGACCTAAATCAGTACAGTAGACGTCAAAATATGGAAATTCATGGACTGCCTGTGACCGATGGTGAAAAGCTGCTGGACAAAGTTAACGACCTTGCGAGGAAACTTGAGTTACCCTCTATTGCAGAAACCGACGTTGAAGGGCTACATCGTCTTCCTTGCGAGGCGGACAGGGTCCCTGTAGTTCTAATCCTTTTTGCCAGACGATCTACGAAGGCAGACTGGTTCGCGAAGCGAAAAGAACGTGACAACGACGTCAGGTTTTTGATCACCTGACCTCATTCAACAAGAAACTAATGTGGCTCGCTAAAAAGAAAGCTAAAGAAATGAACTATGAGTTTGTCTGGTCGAGGGAAGGAAAGGTGTTTGCTCGGAAACATCCAGGCGCACGGGTTATCAGGATCGCTTGCGAGGAAGACGTCGACAAAATAATTTAAATGCATTAAGCAGAGAGGTTGCGCAGTGAACTTGCTCAAAAATGGCATACTTCACTTCTGAGTCATTCTACGAAATGTTGAAGAGTAATGCCTACAATTCTCGTAGCACTTTGTCTTTTTATCATTTAAATTCCCAGAGCCTAAAAAACAAAGGCGAAGAAGCAGAAGCAGAATTACACAAACTTAACATTCATTTTGACTTCATTGCATTTACAGAAACATGGTTTCATACAAATTCAGATGTTATTCAGCTTGGTGACTACAAACCAATTTCAATTTTTAGAGACGGCAGGCGTGGTGGTGGTGTTTCTCTATATGTCCGGAACCACTTATCTTTTGACAATGTGCCAGATTATTTCCTCGTGCACAATGACTTTGAAGCAGTATGCATACTTTTTCATAACATTATCATAATGGCACTGTACCGCCCGCCTCAAGGTAATGTGGACAACTTTTTTAGATGGATTGAGTCCTTCCTGAAGCTAGCAAACCTTAATAAGTGGCGCATTATTGTAATTGGGGATTTTAACATTAACTTTATGGAAGATATTCCTACAAAGATCACATTAAGTGAAATATTCCTTTCTAATGGTTGCGAGAATACTATTGATTTACCCACGCGCATATCAAAATACTCCGAAACACTAATTGATCTATGTTTCACAAGTATTCCGGCAAACAGAACTACATCAGGTGTTTTTTCATCAGGGATCAGCGATCATCTGCCCATCTTTTCACTTGTTTCAGAGAAAAAGAATCCTGACGGTCTTTTTCGCGTGCGGAGAATTTATGATGATAATAATATTACCCGATTTTGTAACTTGATGTTGTCTACTAATTGGATCGAAGTATATCATGAAACAGACCCTACACAAGCGTATGAAGTATTTATTGAAAAACTGCTAAAACTTTACGATGCAGCCTTCCCCATTATGACCATAAAAAAGCATAGAAAGGCAAGGAAAGAATGGATAACAAGTGCTCTCCTGAAACGGATTGATGAAAATAATGAAATGTTTTCTCGTTTTCTAAGAACTAGAAACCCGGAGGATTTAATTGAGTTTAAGAAGTTCCGAAACAGACTAAATATGGATTTAAAGAAGGCGAAGTCTTTATTTTATAAAAGCAAGTTTTCGGCAGTCTCGCACAACCCTAAATTGATCTGGCAAGCTATCAATGCAATCATAGGGAATAAGAAAACGGATCTTCCCTGCGAAGTACGAATTAATGGAGTCAATTACGCAGAGTTTCACTTGCCAACAAACTTAACGATCATTTCATAGTAGCTGGAGCCTATCACGGGGCTGCTCATTCTTATGCAACTAGAACAGTAGAGTCATACATGCTTTCCAGAAGTAATGCTTCCATATTTCTGTCGCCCACTTCAATAGATGAAGTAGAATCCATCATAAATTCTCTTAGGAACACTTGTTCACCTGGTGATGACGAAATAGCCGTTTTTCCGATTAAATGTGTTGTTAGAAATATCGCTGGCCCTCTCGCACATATCTGTAATAGAATGCTGCTCACAGGAGTCTTTCCTGAAAAACTCAAGTTGCGCGTGTTACAGTGGTCTTCAAAGGGGGAAAAAATTACCCGAATAATTATCGCCCCATTTCAGTGCTGCCACTGTTTTCAAAAGTAGCTGAGCGTATACTTTTCAAGCGAGTTTATAGCTTCCTCCAAGCTAAAAATTTAATTTGCGCAGAGCAGTATGGCTTTCAGCAAGGTAAATCAACCCAAACAGCACTATTAAATATAAAAGATTGTTTAATTCAGAATTTTGAAAATAAACTTTACACTGTTGGAATATTTCTTGATTTTTGTAAGGCTTTTGATTCGGTTAAGCATTCAATATTACTTAAAAAGTTAGAGATATACGTAATTCGTGGAATTGCCAATAAACTATTTGAGAGTTATTTATTTCACGGAGGTAATACACGAAAATACACGATATAAAATCTGAATTTGGTTTAGTAAACTTTGGCGTGCCCCAAGGTTCTATTCTAGGGCCCCTTTTGTTCATTGTGTACATCAATGACATTGTTAATATTCCTTTAACTACTAATATTGTGTTGTATGCCGATGACACAAACGTGTTCTTTCCAGGCACTAACCTACAAACACTTGAGCAGCAATCAAATGTCTGGCTGAAAGAGTTAATGATCTGGCTCTCTATTAATCAACTTGAATCGAATGTTAACAAAACGAAATTCATGCTTTTTCACCCAAAAAATGAGCCAGTAGATCACCACATCTCACTTCACTTTAATAACCTAAGAATTGAAGAAGTGCATAGCATTCGGTTTCTTGGTGTGTATTTCCGCAGTGATCTAGGGTGGAGTGATCACGTGAACAACATCAGATTGAAAATGGCGAGATCGTTATGTGTGATTTACCGATTAAGACACCTTTTACCAATGCAGGTTAGAAAACAATTATATTTTGCTTTGGTGCACTCTCATCTAGTATATTGCAATCAGTATGGGGTACCTGCAATAAAACTGATTCACATAAATTATTTGCCCTCCAGAAAAGAGCCTTACGTGCCTTATGTATAAATCCAACTGATGAAACAAACCTCTTCAAAACTTTTCATGCACGCAGTTTCTTTGACTGTTACAACTTTAGCTTAGCGATTCACAAGTGTTATAAAACTAAGGAGGATTTCACTTCTTTCCAGAATAGGTACTTTTCTAGAAACAATAAATATGAATTGCGCGTGGTTTCCCTATCTGCTACAAGATCCAGAACGAATTATGGAACACAAAGTGTAACTAACCAAATGGCAGCCTTATGTTATGCGCACCCATCTTTAGTGACAATGGCTAAAGGAGCTACGAGCTCTATTGCCTTTAAGAAAAAATTGAAGTTGCTCTTTCCTGTTTTGTAATTTTGCGATTACTTGAGTCTAGTTGGTACAGATTCTTTTTTTTTGTCTGTATATTTATACTCCAGTGCCTGTTATCAAATTTTCTAATTATTTTCGTTTTCTTAGTTGTCTGTGTTGCATTTATGATTAGACAGTTCGCGCGTAACGATGTCATGTTTTTGTTTTTTTAACATTATAGTAATGTCTTTCTCTCTTGTCTTGTGATCAGGTTTGATACCCTTAAGTGTGCTGTTCTTCTCTTGAAAATGATTGTTTTTTTGTAAACATAATTTGCCGTCTAGTCACCAGTGTCCAGATGTCTAAGCCGGGGTGTAGGCCTCGTCAGGAGGCACGCTCTGTCTGCCTCCTTTTGCCTCTCCCCGGGGGCATATTGTAATATGGCCGAATAAACTTTCAAACTTCAAACTTTCGAACTTCAGTGGCAATATCTGATGGTAGGTTATTCCAGTCAACTATGGTTTTGGGGATCAATGATTGTGCGTAATGGGCCGAGTGGCATGCTGGGCTCTTGACTTTGCAGGGGTGATCACGGCGAGGAAAAATGACAGGGGGTGACTGAAAGAAGTCGTCGCGCAAACGATCATGATGATAAAGTTTGTGAAAGAGAGATAGGCGGGCGTGTTTCCGTCGTAGTGATAGCGGATGCAGATCAGCACGAATTTTTAAATATGTAACACTGGAGTACGGAGAATAATCTGAAAAAATGAAGCGAGCAGCACGGCTTTGCAGGGATTCAATGTTACGTATAATGTAGTCCTGGCTCGGGTCCCAGATGGCACATGCTTATTCAATTTTCGGCCTGATTAACGTGGTGTACGCGAGTTTATTTAGGTGTGAAGGCGCTTGCTTTAGTCTGTGTTTCATGATTCCGAAAGTACGGTTAGCAGATGAAAGAGTAACGTTGATGTGATGATGCCATGTTAGATCCGATTGCAAGTTGATTCCTAAGTATTTGTACGTGGTAGTAAGTTCGACAACATTGTTACCTATAAAGTATGAAGTTGGAATACGGGAAGAGGAGTGTGTAAATGACATGCACTTAGTTTTAGTATGATTTAGGGTCATTTGCCAGTCTGAACACCATCTGTTTATTGCATTGAGGTCTGACTGCAATTGCTTGATGGTCAGTGTCAGGGGGGCGGCCTCCCGGTGCGCCGAGAGCCGTGGTTAACCTGCTCCTTTCCCTTCTCTATCGCTGTTCAAATTCGTTGTTTTCTACTCCTTTACTATTTCCACCTCCCCGTTTTTTGTCTCTGCGTTTTTCTGTGTTTTATTAAGCCGCTGCCCTTGTGAGAGCTGCGGCGCGGTCCATTATACGGCCTCTTGCCCTCACTCTAACGTTTCCTTTGAGGGCGGAGACTACTTCCTCGCTCGCTCTGTGTCCTTATATTGAAAAAACTTTTTTATTGTAAGCCTGCCCTGACGAAGGGAATACCATTCCCGAAACTGTTGGCATAATAAACCTTTAAAACGAACAGTCGCGTTTCCCGTGATACTATAATTACACTTGTAAGCTGGTGCACTGGAGCCCCTATATATATATATATATATATATATATATATATATATATATATATATATATATATATATATATATATATACTAGGTAATGGAAATGAGGGGCTCGTTTGACAAACTGAATTAGGGAGCCCACTCGCGGTAATACAGGACGTGCTACGTCCGCCGCAATGGACGAGCGTGGCGCTGGTGAACACTCAAGGTTCGCTTACACCCAACAAACATAAATACCCACGAGAGCAGCAGATTGGACAGTCGTCGCAGTAGCTGAGTGTGTAGAGCACCGGACGTGATATTCGGAGATCGTGGGTTCGGATCCCACAGGCGGTATGGTCGTTTTTTCTGCAGCTTTATAAAAAAATTTCTTTGTATATATATATATATATATATATATATATATATATATATATATATATATATATATATATATATATAAAATATATATACAGACACACAAGGATAAGTGTGGCGTAAGCTCGAGACACGTATGGTCTTTCTGTCGAAAGTTCTCTTAACATGCACTTATCGAAGGCGGATGTGGCGATGGCATTAGCCAGATCATTGGCTTTAACGTGAAGAATGATGGTTCTAGCGGTCATGGGCATAACATGGAGTAGCGACCGTGCATCGTCAATACAACCTCCAGGGTGGCTGATAAAAGCTGACGTACCTTTACTATGGGGGTCGAAGTGATGGCAGAGGTACTTGGTCTGGGAGTCACCGATGAGTATAACGAAGGTGATGGTCTTCCGACGCTTCCGGATGCTGTTTGTCCGCATGGCAATTGCCGGGTTCATGGTAGATAGGTAACGGTGGCGAGGAAGGCACTATGAACCAGAAGTTATATACTTATAACGTGGACTGCCACATGCTTAAAAACATAACAAGGTTTTACTGACGCTTCCACTGGGGACTAGTCTTTTTCAGAGTGCTACATATTTATTTCAGATGAGTGTTCATAGGGGTTGCAAAAAAGGCTGCTTCAATGCGCCCGAGTTAACCCCCCCCTCCCCCCCCAAATAAAAGGGCACCGACGCTCTTTGGGCGTAGTGAGTCACAGTCCGGAAGGGTGTCCACTGGCCGTACTTCGGGCCAGCTCCGCAGCGATTAGAGCCCTCTCCTCGTCTCTGTCATCTTCGCAACTAGCCGTTTGAAGCGTCCACCCAAGGCCGCCAGAAATGATTTGCAGGGAAGAACTGCTCCAACTCCGGTAATAGCACCTTTGTTGTTTCTAGAGAGTTCCTTCACGTTAGAAAACTTTCCGTCAGACGCCTCTGCTACGAAATGCATGTGTTTGCTTTACGAAACTGCTCGAAGGCTTCTACTATACCAAGGGCCTAACTTCAGATCTAAAACGCGACACGCCGGATTTGTCACTTGGAAACTGGAAAAATGGGATAGGGTATTACATAACGCATCTTTGGAACTCATCGATCGACATCACTTTAAACAATTATGACCGCAGGTCCTCAGCCCTAGTCAAGACGAGTCAGATGTCATGAAATATCAGTAAGAGAAAAAATACTATTCGAGCTAAAACAAAAATTCTTAAGTGATGTAGTAGCAGTCCCCGACCTTTCGGAATTTCCATCTCACACGCCTCCTTTACCACAGTTCGCTATACAGTACCAGGTTCCCAATCGTTCAATAGTCAACATTTTAAGTGCCGTACTTAACTGTGCAGAAGTGAAGGGCCTCTCTAGAGGCCTTTTTCTGCACCAACATATGGGGGTACAAAGAATTTCAATTTCTTCAACATTAAGACGACTTCGCACGCAACATGAGATTATTGGAAGATTTCCAGGACCACCTCCACAAGGAGGATGACACCGCTATCTTGCCTTATAATAGACATTTGACACCCCCCCCCCCCTCTCTGCGTGACAAATTCCTTGGCATGTAGTACAATGCGAACATGTAACGGGGCGTGTTAGAGACATATAAACAGCAAAAAGCATTTCGCCGTAACCTCTCGCCAAGCGAAAAGAAAGCTCTATAATGTTTATCTAGGTGTCAGGACATAATTATTAGGACAGCTGATAAAGGCGGCGTGACTTTCATACTGGAGAGGGCAGATTATATAGCTGAAGCTGAGAGGCAGTTGTCTGATAAGGCGTTCTGCAAACTAGTGGATGGTAACCCGACCGAAAAATTTAAACAACCTACCAAGGAAACCCTCGATGAACTTCAGAAAGAGGAGAAAATCGATGAGCGTGCAGCCCGTTTCTTTTTGTCCCTCAATACTGTCGCAGGACGGTTTTATTTACCACCTAAAATCACTTCCTAAGGCACTTCCGGACGCCCGATCGTTTCTGACGTAGGCACTGCCCCTGAAAACCTTTCGCAATACGTTGACAGCATCATATGCAAAACTGCACCGCCATTTTCGCCATATACCAAGGACACCAAACACTTCCTCTCCAAAATTTCAGATGGCCTCATACCTACGGACTCCTTTGTTGTAACTCTAGACGTTGCGTCACTCTGTACTAACATACTACACAACGGTGGAATTCAGGCAGTACTTGAGGCTTAAAACCGGTCATTACACGACATAATAGTTGACAACAGCATACTAAAGTAATTACTCACAATGATTCTGCGATTAACAATTTCGAATTCGACGACGCCTATTACACACAATATAGCGGCACATCAATGTGAACAAGAATGGGCCAAGTTATGCTAATATTTTCATGTCTATCTTAGAGGGGCACTTTCTTGCAGAATGTGATCACAAACCACTTTAGTATAAACGTTTTATTGTTGATAATATTTTAATTTGGCCACACGCTGAAACAGCATTTCTCCATTTTATTAAAGCCTTTAACAGTGCTTACTCGTTCATCAAATTTTCGCAACACTTCTCGCGCTCAACAGTGAATTTCCTAGGCGTTGAATTCGCGTTTTCTGAATTTATGAAAATCGGCTCGTTAAAAAGCTCTACCGGATATCCACTGATCCTCAGCAGTATTTGCTTTTTCAGAGCTGCCACATTAGGCACTCCAAAACGGCAATCCGTTGCAGCCAAGGAAACCGGTTTAGTCGCGTCTACCAAGAAAGGATTACCTCAGCTCTAATTGTATAGAATGATAAGGCTCACTATTGCGGCAAAAATAGACCGGGAAAATCATTGATGATGCACAGATAGAGCGGGCAGACTGAACCGCGAAGAGATTCGCAGGAGCTCCAAAGCTACCGACATATCTAGCCGCACGAATCTGATGCTAACACACTCAGCGTCTATTCCAAACGTCTCGCATATACTAACAAAATAATATAATATACCCACCCTCAGTGAAAAAATTGGAAATCGGTTTTTTGGGGAAAGGAAATGAAGCAGTATCTCTCTCACACCTCTGTGGAAACTTGAACCGCGCCGTAAGTGAAGGGATAAAGGAGGGACTGAGAGATAAAAGGAAGAGGTATCGTAGTGGCGGCCTCCGGAATAATTTCGACCAGCGGGGATCTCTAACCTGTTCATGGTGGGTGGAACAGCGCAAACAGACGAAAGACGAGAAGAGAAGACACAGACAAGCGCTGTTCCGTCTGTTCGCGCTGTTCCACCCACCATGAACTGTCACCAACTAGCCCGACTTTCCATCCTTCTTCAGTGTATCTCTAACCTGCCCTGATATCGCACCTATAAGTGAATGCTGCAAATGTAGTGAACGCTGCAAATCTACACTGTAAAAAAAACACCAAAAAGGGGTTTTTAGGTGTCTATAACTCGCACACTTGCACCCGGCTCAAAAGGAAGTCTTGTGCTTTATTGCATCTTTCGCGCGGGGTGTTCTTGAAAGAACCAGCCCAAAAATAAAAAAATGACCGATAGGTATTTTGAGTCCCTCACACGCTATTACCGCCGAGCCAATGGCGCTTTCGCGCTTCTTACACCCCTACACGCTTCAGGAAAAATGCCTGCAATGTGTTTATAATATTTTCCCACTTTTATTACTTTTCTTAAGCGTTTTTTAAGTCTTCCATTTTAATGCTTACATAACGTATTAAACCTGTACTACTCGAACTTTTCATATCCGCAGACAGGCTGTGTGTACCGATGAAAAATATTTATTGACGCGCAAATCAGAATATTGTAGAAATGTGGGAAAATTTTACTTTCAGGACAAAAACATCCATAAACAAAGCACATGAAGCTTCGCGAATGAATTCCTTACTGACAGCCAAGGAACACTAATGCAATTTTTTAAAGAAAAAACTGCACCATACCTCCTTTTATTTGTGTTATGGGACTGCAAAAATTAGATTCCTTTGCACTTACACCTACCTCCTAATGTTTTTCAGAAGAAACAGAATAAAACATTCATGCTTGTGCAGCATTATGAACCAGCTTCAGGAAGGCTTGGACTGTGACACCAACTCCCAGGAATAGCTTCTAAGCAAACTTTAGGTAGCTTATGCTGAACCGCAGTGAACCGCAGTGGTGAGGCTGCTGAATAGTCATCCTCGCTCGACGAACAGGTTCGCAGCCACCTCAGGATTTCCTTCGGAGAACGGCATGCATGGTGCAAGTCTGCATTTTACACAAAATAGTAAAACATTTCACATCAGTTTACATTGCTCAGTGATAATCATAAAATGCCAATATACTTCTCATTAATATTGTGTGATATTACGCATCCTAGCGCTAGCAAAAAATAGAAAAATCTGCCCATATGGCGAGCAAGTTCAAGCTGTTATTCCCTGAACCATTCCAAAGAGACCATTGTGGTTGGAGAGAAAATAGCTCTGTACGGCATTATAAAAACAACGCTTTGGCTAAAAGCTACGTGCTAGGAAATGGAATGAAGATGGTCAGGCGTTGCAAAAAATTCTGCATGAACTGCTACAAGCTAGTGCAAACCACTGTCCTAGCTGGTGAGTGAACTAACTATAAATGGCACAAAACACAACGACTCAAAAGAGGAAAATAAAGCCACACTTCATAATGCTTGATAATCACACCAACGACAAGTCAGGTGTAACATCACTGTGACAGGAGAAAACACAGTATCTGTGTCAAAGTCACCGACGCAACACCTTCCGTGACAGTGGTCGGCTGCAATACTACACAGAGCCTGCATTCATTATTATACCAAGTATGTGACATCTTGGAAGACAATCATCAGTTCCAAGTTAACATGTCTTCCGCGTGTACAGCCATTGAACTCAAAAAGCCAGTGAGAAATATTTGACTGGGTCACTAAACTACTTCACAAAGAGCAACCGGGCTAGTTGGGGCATGATTCTTGCCAAACCACGCTGGGTAACAGAACAATGTCAAGGCACAGCTACAGCGCTGTCTATCAACTGAGGAATTTATTTTTTTTCCTCGCAATACATACAGGAAGCATCATCCAACATACAGAGAAGGAAAGTCATGTAATGGTCATTTTCTCATATCTGTCGGTATCATTTATCCAGATAGTCAATTTCTTTTTTTCGTAACACTAGTTAAGATGTGTTTACGCAGGTTGAGCAGTTCTTATGTATCTTGTACGCCTAATATATCTCACTCTTGAGGTATCGAATATATTTCCTCAAAATTTAACATCTTCGAAACTAAGGAATGCGCTCACAGTTCAGCACGTGTCTGTCTAGCTTGCTGCCATGTCCTGTCGGTGTGGCCGACATGTTCGATTTGACGAGTATTGATAGACACGCCGATCTTATTTTCCAACATAGGATGCTCTGCATGACAGAGGGATCTTGTAAACTAAGTCACTGTCGCATGCTGTGAATTTGTCTCTCGGCTTCGCCTTACACCGGGCTGCCTTTGAAGCACCTTTGCTGGGTGCGTTGCATACTAAGTCCACAGGATCTCACCCGACCACTTTATTTATCGCGTGGCTGACACCGTGCACATATGCTGCGACAGCGAACTTCCGTTCTTCTTTCTGAATCCTCGTGGGCTCATATCGGCTAATTTCTTTCATTATCTTGAACCAAAGGCTGGAGGTGGGGTCATCTGGTAAACTAGATTCACGTAATCGTGTCAATTGGCCTCATCACTTTCCTGCTGACAGTCAATAAACGATCTGTTAGGGCATTTTTCAGTGCGTCTGTAGCCACAACCTCTTTTTTCGACTGTGGAACATAACATCAGCACTTACCGGCCTCTCCGATGTACAGTCATGGATATAGAAACTGAAGCTGTACCTCCACTGGCCTTTCTTTGGTTAGCTGAAACGTGGCTAGAACTTCGGAGGTCTTAATGACGTCAACAATGTCCTTGTGTTGCCGTTGGTTAGCTTGTGGTTTACTAGGAACTCGTACACAAACCGGAAGGTCGTTGACATATCAGTGCCCCGAAAAGCTTCTTTTAGTTAACGCCCTTGACAGGCTAGCAGAAGGTCACTGAGAATTGGTGCAACGCATCAACAGGTGCATACTCTTTGCCACTGATTGTGCAGATCTTCATTGAACTTTACTTCGGTAGAACGCATATATATGGTTAACAACTCCATGAATCTATCCGCATTTATTCCGCATTGGTTCTGGAATCGTACTGCTCCCATGAAATCAATGCCTTCTCTTACCATCTCGAACAAGGCGCTATGTGGTAGCGTGTAATTAAGTCCTTGATTACAATGAAGAAGACGCTCCTTCTGAACACCTGTTCGAGAAAAATGCGGACATTTTTTTCGTCTCTACAAGGAAAGGGTCCTCCACGGTGAGCAGTTCTTCCAGACATCGCCATAAAGGTTGCTGCCGCGATCCTTGTTCAGAGACAATTGCAGTGAAAGGCCAGTTATTCTTGTGTGCTTTTGCCGTAAAGAAGGCATTCAGGAATAGGCCCTCCTTCTTCCTCACAGCCAGTCCTAGTTTGGTCAAGTTGTTGGCTTCATACAAGTTTTTGGCCTTTGATCTTCACTGTTTGGCCCTTGACCTTCATTCGCAGCCTGCCGAAGTTATTTTCAATGACTTCATTTGTTTTCGCAGAAAGTAGCTGAAATTACTATGCAACGCGCCCAGCAAAGGTGCTTCAAAGACAGCCCCGTGTAAAACGAAGCACAAAGACAATTTCACAGCATGCGACAGTGGCTTAGTTTACAAGATCCCTCTTTCATGACGAGCGTCATATGTTGAGAAATACGGTACCTGTGTCAACATTCGTCTAATGGCACATGTCGGCAACACAGTCAGGACATGGCAGCAAGACAGGTGCCAGACTGTGAGTGCATTCTACAACTTGGACAACGTAAAATTCTGAGGAAATACAATCGATATATCATACCACACGTACATCATACATAAGAATTGTTCAACCTGCGCAAGCACATCATCATTAACGTTATTGGAAATAGAAACCTACTATCTGGATAAATAATCACAACAGATGCGACAAAACGACGACTCTATGAATTTCATTCTCTACATTTCGGATGATGCTTCCTGTGTTTATTTTGAGCAAAGCAATAAATTCCTAAGTTGTTAGGCAGAGTTGTATCTGTGTCTTGCCTGCTTCCTGTTACCCAGCGAGCTGTTTTTCCATGACTAAAATACTACACACATTCTTACAAGGTGAAGTCTAGATTAGAAGATGAGCACAAGGGGCTCCAAGCAGATGTTTCTTTTTGCATCCACCATTGAATAAATACATACACATAAAAGTGTGCATTTGGAGATCACAAATTTTGGCTGGGGCTTCACAATGTCTACAGCAAAACAAGTCAGGCAAATTTCTTACTCCACTACGGGTTATGGTTCCCTTTCTTCGAGGCATACATGCACTTTGTAGTGTACAAAAGTACAAACTAGATAAATAGAATAAACCATTTATCCGCCGTGGTGGCTGAGTGGTTATGGCGCTCGGCTGCTGGCCCGAAAGACGCGGGTTCGATCCCGGCCGCGGTGGGCGAATTTCGAAGGAGGCGAAATTCTAGAGGCCCGTGTGCTGTGCGATGTCAGTGCACGTTAAAGAACCCCAGGTGGTCGAAATTTCCGGAGCCCTTCACTACGGCGTCTCTCATAGCCTGAGTCGCTTTGGGACGTTAAACCCCCATAAACCAAACGAGAATAAATCATTTTGCAAACATCGCTACTGCAAAATGGTGTTAACGAATGGCCACATTCAACCTTCGGACAGATCTGCATTTCATCTGCCGTTACATATGTAACATGAAAATTCCAAGCAGCCAGATGATTGCATAATTTTTCCAAGAAATTTAGCAAAGGTACACACATTCTTACCACTCCACTGGTCCAGTAAAGAATACTGCTCAGGAGCAGCAGTATCCATATGAGGTGAATGCCTGCAGCAAAAATTAGCTAAAAGCGATATAAGTTTGCACACAGGAGGCAAAGTAAACTGCATGATATGGAACCATTACAATTATGCAGGCAGAAAAAATTGAATTTCACCTACGCTATTGTATTAATAAAGCTACAAAATATCATAAGGGCTCCTTCATAACAGCACACAGTTGGCATTTAAATGTCAATAGATCATTCCGCACCAACTGATCCAGAGTTAGCATTTCACCCTCTTCGATGTCTTTAAAAAAATCTTGGCTTATTGCATTACTATGAAAAACATTAGCCCAGCTTCGTTTTCGCGGAATTTTTTTTTGCGTCCTGTCCCCCATATCACGTTTGTAAGTTGTGAACAAACTTAGCTTCGCAAAAAATTTGTAAAAGAAAAACATCATTACTCGTGACTATCAAACATTTTTATATAAATAAAAGGTACTGATTGAACTTATTTTGTTTTAAATGAAAGAAGGTACAAAATATGAACATATCTTTTATCAACTTTTTTGTTCTTACAGTAGTTGTTACAATAATTTTTCTCTCTCTCCAGAAGGAAAAAAGGCGATAAAAATGTTTCAGAGAGTAAAGAGCGTAAGCCATATTAGCGAAACAAATCTAAAATTTGATTTTTCGAGACATATTCAGCAGTCTTTTGCATAATTAGGTGAGCTTAAATAAATTATGAAAGATAGAAAGTTGCACAGAACCATTTAGTGGCATTTATTTCTAGTAGTTGAATCGGAGCATCGCGGTGGCTAAGTGGTTAGGGCGCTCGGCTACTGATGCGGTGTTCCCGAGTTCGAACCCGACCGCGACTACTGCGTTTAACAATTGCTTTAACAATTGATTCAAGAAAATGAAGGTGACCTCATTAGGGAGTTTATGAGCGCTACCATTAAAGGAATACGCAAGTGTAGCGTGCAGCTTTGTTCCCGGCTCCAGAAGAAGGTGACATACCCCATCACGCTCCGCGGGCGCGCTCAGATCAGAATTCGACGGCTACGCGATCGGACCTCGACGCTACGCCTTGTCGGTTTGCCGGCGGCTCTGTTCCCTCCTCACTGAACGAGTCCTCTTAATAAGTTTTTGGACACCAGATACCTTAAGCTTGTGTCTGGGATTCACCCTGCACAAACTAGTGGCTCCGCTCTTCCAGATGCCCCGCTTATGTTCCCGGTCCACGCCTGCATCAGCCTACGCCTACCGCAGCACGGAGCTAGATATCCCGGCTGCGTTCGACGTCTTCCGCACATCCTGTAAGCGATGACAACAGCTTCCCCCCTGCCTCGTCACTTCTGTTGTCGGCACCCCCCCCCCCCCCCCCCCCCCCCGAGCACGACGTCTCCGCGCTCACGCCGTCCGAATTCTGGCCCTCGGACTCGGAACTCTGGTTCCTGACCATCGAGTTCCAGTTTCACCTACGCGGCATCACGTCCCAGAAGGGCATGTACGATCATGTCAATGGTGCTCTCGCTCGTGTGACTGATACGGTGGTCCTCCACACAAGTTTCACCATATCAAGCCTATATCTCTCTCAATGGTGGATGCTGGAGCACCGTGCAGTGAGCAGTGCTAGGGTTGAACGCAGGGACTGAAATTGCAAAAATTATTTTCTCGCCTAAAATAAAAGTTATTCCAATTAAACTCATAGAAATAATGAATTACCTTTAGAAAAGAAATGAGGACCACCTCGCTGTGCAACTGGTGGCTGAAAATGCCTCAAAAATAATTTTTTTTGTAGGCATGCCTTAAATTTTTTTTTCATCTCTGTAACATTTTATCAGCTTCTTTGCCGTTTTGGACACCTTAGAAAAATAGTTTAAATGACTCCTATGAGAACATAACTTGGATAAAAAAATTCAAATTTCCACATTTCGTACTTATTTACAAGTCTTAAGTTTAAAACAAAAATACAAAAGATGAGTTCAATTTATTAGATACGAAAGCACGCCTTTTATATATACGAAAAAGTTTCAGCCATGCGCAAAACATTTATTTTTTACAAGTTTTGTAAGACTAGGCTTCACTACCGCTTGTAAACTTAAGATGGCGGCCACGACACGATACAATTTTTCTGCCAAAAACAAGCTTGGAAAATCTTTGTCATAATAACAAAATAAGCAATGGTTCCTTTTAAAAAAATCAAAGGCGGCCGAGTGCAAAGTCTGAATCAGCGTTGAACGACTACATACAGCGTAGCACGGCAACAGAATACATGGCCAACTTTTCACCAGTCATAGAGCAGCACCCACAATTGAGAAAAAATTACCTGGATTGTAAGAAGCCTCTGTAACGCCAACAAAATTATATGAACAAGGTCTGAAGACTAATTGTCGAGTATAATTAGGAGATCAAAGTGCGAGAGGCAATAAAAAACTCATTTTATCTGAGACACATTTGAAATAATTCTAAGGAAACCAAACTTGAACAAAAACAGTATAAACCAATAAAAATTGCCGCATGTTAAGCAGTAGGAGCTCTCTAAATGGCAGCAGATGCAAAGAAAACACCTGTGACACTTCCTAACTTATGCATTAGTGCCAGGTCAAGAGTTTTCCTGGAAATTTTTCCTTGCATCCTGATAAGAGCTAACGCACCAAATTTTTGTGCACATTTTTCCTTTGGTGTAATGATTTTTTTTGGTGTGATGCGAGTCAGAACGTGGAATTCACACAGCAATTGAACAATTTATGATTAAATTTATTGTGCTTTTTGGTTGAGATCTGAAAAGGCAATAAGCAGCTTTGACGTACAAGACGCTTTCAGGTCGTGTGAGACATGCACAGCCAGCGGTATAATCTCTGCTTCGTCAATTTCTGTCATTAAAACTCTTAACAGGCTTGCGTAAGAGGTGATGTGAATTAAAATGATCAAAAGTAGTGACCACACTAGTTTTCGTCTACCTCACGTGGCCTGAGCCAGCCTTGTACGTCACAGCCGTTGTTCGGCTCTTAAAACAGAAACTGGAATGTAATTACAGAAAGAAATTCAATTATAAATATTACTAATATTTACCGCATGTTGGAGCAATCCAAGTGTCTGTCGAAGTTTTCTAATGTGCTGCACATCATTCTAAAGAGAGAAAGCCCAACTAAATCTTTGGGTCTTCACTTCTTCAAAGAGAAACTTCAGGTAGTTTTTCAACATTTTGACTTAATGAGCGCATCCCATACGTTGGGCTCTCCTGTCTCTGGCTAAAGAAATCATTTTTCAAAATACCAAGCGTAACTTTTCAAGCAGCAAACGAAACGTCGGTTCATGGGCAGGGAGGATGGTCAGTTGATGCAGCAATGACGTCATAGACATAATTAAGAAAAAAAAAAAACTCCTATGCGTACTGAACGGCTGATACAGCAACTGGCAATGACCCTGTTCATAAAGTGGCTTAGAAAACCTAACAGAATTGTTAAAATTGGTTCTTCGTGCAGGCAGCGGTAATAACGTGCGGTTAATGTTTGTGATGTCACACTTGTATTGTTTCCCACAGAAATCGCTGGAACTGAGACCACAGAAACTGCGAACATTAAAATAGATATGCAAAGGAATGAATTTTCGCGCGGCTGCCAAACTTAGAAGAAGTGATCAGGATGGTGAGCAAAACTACAGCAAATGTTTCACCACAATCTAAGGCTCTCGAAAAACCCCCGGAGTTGTCCTTAAGGACTGCCATGCTTCTTAACTGCAGACAGCGACAGTATGCTTTGCAGATCGCTGACACATTTGCTTCGTAGCTCGAAGTGGGCAATGCAGCATGCTTCCTTCACACAGCATTGCAGGAGCTACAGTACACTCCCAATAATACGAACTCGTTAATGACAAATTATCGGATAACATGAAGAAAGACGACAATTTCGTTGGTTTCTCATAAAATTCAACGTTAAAAATCCACTTTAGGGGAAAGTCTGGCATTTTTTTCTGTCTCCTGTGGTTATACCAAAACTTTCACACTGCGTTCTCCTTTGTGCTAAGCTTCACAGTGGGGCGCAGTTTTGTTGAAGTATAAATTAACATTGAAATTTCGCATTTCATGACCATATTGGGCAGAGGACAACCATGCGTGTGTGATCCCAAAGGACGCATGGCCGTCGATATTCGTTCTGTTTTCTCAACACCGAAACTTTAGAGGTGCTTTCTTGTCATTTGAGACAAAAATGATCCAAGGTGTCACTTAGAGTCACCAGCTTAGCCAGTCAGTGCGCACACAGTAGACTTTGTGACAATATTTGTGATGTCATAACACGCCCTGTTGTGGCGCCATCGTTTTGTCGAAACACAGTTTATGTTTCCTTGGTTTTGATCGTTTGAGTTTTTTGTACTTGGTGTTTTGAAAAATTGCTTTTTGTACCTGAGTGAGGGGACGAAAGAATGTGATGTGGCTACCACCTCAAAATATTCAACACTCCCCCACCCCCTGAGCTGGCCTTTAAGATAAACTGTTTCGTGTGTCATTCATCTAACGCTCTCATATTAATAGAATGCTTCCAACTGGTAACGTACATTGCTTCATGCTGGTTGTTTGTAAGTTAGATATGCCGTTAATTCGTCCACGACAGCCGATGTATGGCCAGAATGCTTTTGGGAGGGGGTTTTAAGTTTAGTTTTATGGAGTTTAACGTCCCAAAGCAACTCAGGCTATGAAGGATGCCGTAGTGAAGGGCTCCAGAAAATTCGATCACCTGGGGTTTTTTAACGTGCACTGACATCGCACAGCACACGGGCCTCTAGAACTTCGCCTCCATCGAAATTCGACCGCCGTTGCCGGGATCGAACCAGCGTCTTTCGGGTCAGAAGCCGAGCGCCATAACCACTGAGCCACCGCGGCGGCCCGGAGAGGGTTTAAAAGATCGTTCACGTTCCCTCAGGTTGTCATTCAGGAACCTCCCTATTTGGCCGATATAGAAAAGCCGATAGGATGACTCGCTTCTGTGCACCACATTCTTGAGCACCCGTACATCAGGGAATTCTACGTTCTTTTCGCCTTCTGCAGATGGCGGCCCTTCACGGTTGATGCTCTTGCAGAGACGTCGCAGTTGTTTTTGTGAGCAGAGAATATTACTCGCACATTGGCTATAGCTGCTATTCTTTTCAAGTTGTGAGACACATGTCAGTCGAGTGGCGTCTCACAACTTGAAAAGAACAGGAGCTAGGGCCGGTGTGCCAGTAGCATACTCTGCTCCAAACCAACTGCAACGTCTCTGCAAGAGCGTCAACCTTGAAGGGTCGCCACGTGCAGAATGCGAAAAGAACCAAGAATTTTCTTTTCAATTCAGTTGAATTCAATTTTATTTATTTCACCACATATATACATGGTTGGAGCTCATGGGCAAAAAGCTGCTCGGGGCAGCTTGGCGAGGCACAAGAGACCATAAAAAGGTAGAGCAGTGCAATACATGATTGCAATATGACAACAAAACAATATTATATGCAATTTTATATACAAGAAAAACAGAGCTAGTGTATACAATATAAAAACTGACTGTATAGATTATATCACATACTGAACATATTACATGTTGAAAAACCAACTATCGTAGGCGACGTAATCATACAATGGACGTCAGTATTTGGTAAAGAGACATAATGTGATTAAAAGCTGGACAGACATTTAGCTTTTTACAACGAATTTAGAAATTGTTCCTGCAAGTTGTTTCTTGTGGGCTTAGCGTTAAATTTAAACTTGTTTAACAGTGAGGGGAGGGTATGTTTCAATGACTGGTTCTTATCATTTGTTCGGAAACGGGGAACATGCCAGTTTTCTGTGTTTCATGTGGATACGACTGGTTCGAGGGGTTGTAGTGAAGCGGCGGCAATTAAAAAGTCACGAAATGAATTAGTCAAAGAGAAGCATGTACGCAAATTTCGGAAATCGTATAATGAAAAGACAGGAATGAGCTTTTAGGTTGTGACAAGTGGGCCGGTATGTGCTAAGCGTTCATGATTCCCGATGTATCGTATATTTCTTTTTTGGATTGTCAATTTTTTTGTTTATTTGGGTTGGTTGTGGTGCTCCAGACAAGATTACAATAGCTGATATGTGAAGCAAATAAGGCATGGTATATTTGGAGCTTAACGCGTGTTGGAAGGAAAGTGCGACAACGCGAGGCAACTCCAGCTACAGCGGAAATTTTTTTATGTATATTAGCAACATGCAAATCCCAGCTTAATGTGATGGTGAATGTAACTCGAAGTATTTTAAGTGTTTCTACGATATCGATATTCTGTGCTTCATTGGTTTTGAGATCATTTGATTGAAACGTCTTATTTTTCGCCCCAAGTGCCCCAAAAATTTGGTGCACAAAAGTAAGCTATCCCGCTGAACATGCTGCATCAGCCAAACATGCCTAAATGACCGTCTGAGTCAACATGACAGCTCCTTAAAACAACCTCCAAAAAGCAATCTGGTCATATATAGGCTGTCCTGTGAAAACAGCACCTCTGCTTTTAGCCAAACAACGATCATCTAAAAGCATAAGGACCAGCGCATGCGGGAAATGGTAGAAGGGTTTAAGATTCATCGGGAGCAAGACATGTGTGTCGGCAAACTTTCTGTTGTGCTCACAGAAAAAGGACTATATCTGAACAGCTTAGACGACACAGTGGTATTTTCTACATTTGATTTGTTTGTTTTTATTCACCACTGTTTTTGCCCTGCGCATTCAATTTTTTGATGCTGTGCTACGTGTTGGTTGTGCTTGTTTTACACCTATTTTTTACTTGATCACAATAAAGGCCATCAGTCGTGAGTCAGCGCTGTCCCTTTACCTGATGGCTTCACAATGTAATAAAACATTTTTGGTATTACTTAACTTAAATGTGCGCTACAGAGAAACCTGAACTCGTCTTTTTACCGCGGGAACACGATCTACACTTTCGAGCATTCTTAGAAACCTCGATTTATTGTCCTGTGCTGCCCATTTTCTTAATTTAAATCGGATTAAACGTCCCGTCTTATGCATTTCTTTAAACTCAACGCTGAAGGTAGGTGGAGTAAACCAATGAGTGGAGTGCCCTTCAGCCAGTCCTGTGGCGGCTTGCCGATCTGCCATCGGCCGAGTGATACGTAAATCAAATAGCCTACGCGCCTTTTTACTTTCATGGGCCTAATTTGAGGCCATGCTGTCTGTGACAAACTATTTATTCATTCACAGAAACTTAATAACCAAAATAAAAGCGAAAGCGAATCCGCCACGGGACTGGCTGAAAGACTCCTCCTGCGTTAAGCGTTGAGTTCAAAAAAAGGCGTGAGCCGGGACATATAATTCGATTTAAATTAGAGAAATGGGCCTCACAAGACAATAATTTGAAGTTTTTGAGAATGCTTGAAACTTGTAGATCGAGTTCCCACTGCGTAAGGACGAGTTCAAATTCCTCTTCAGTACACCTTTAAAATTAACATAAATAATCGTTAAGGGATCATAGGCGAGAGTGTGCTACAATGTGAATTAATGCTGTTGTGCAGGCAGCTTACTACAGTAAGAATTTTCATTACATGGGCAAGGCCTTAAAGAAACTTTAAAGATGCCAACATTAACATGTGAAGTCCCAAAATATGATCAAGGACAGTTTGTTGACTTACATCTGCTCCTTGTAAATGATCTCATGTGCTCCATATACTTTATTGCCAACGTGTCTAATCCAAATGCACTAAGAATACAAATTATATATTCACTATCAAATACTGCAGGCTTTGTACACATACACAAGAAACAAAAACAACAAACAGCATTCACTGGGGAAAAAAAACGTCATACCGGTGGCCACCATTACATTGGTTGGATAGGCAGCTACTAAATGAATGCTTATATCTGAGGGAAAACACTTATTTTAAACACCTAGTCTGGCACATAAACTACACTTCTAGTATGCTCTATTTCACAACTTTTTAAGTGGAGCCAAACTCATGTCTGTGAGGCGACAGCTTCCACAACTCTTTGACTGGCCATGTTAGAACGGCAGACATGTGGAAGCCGTTACATTTCACTGACAGCTACTCATGCACTACAAGAAGTGGTGAGGTGAATGATACTACTCTGCTTGCAAGTCACAGGCATAGTGGAAGAGGAGCAGCAGGTAAATGCAACTGATTACACTGCAGTCCATGCTCCGGTCAGTCAAATAATTCTGATGCCAGCTGTTGCTAAAACCAGGGCAATGAATATTTACATCCTCAAAAAAAATCATTGGGGTTATAGGCTACACAGCTGGCTGTTCTGCATTAATATAGTCTAGACTGGCATAAGAGACCGTACAGGAAATAGAAGATGTATTAATGCCAAAGTGCTTTTCAGCTTTCTCTTGCCTACATTTGTATGTGTGCTCATGGTGCCAGATGTCACCCAAGCTAATCATAGGCTTTCTATGCCACCTTTCTCATTGCCTTTTAGTTGATCCTAGCTGCGGCTAACTAGCTTGAATGCTGACGTTACAGTAAGTGTCTAGGTTTTTTTTTAATTGCCACCCTTGGTTGTCTAAGTACTCACGCCGCTGCATTACGCCTTTCTGACTGACTTATATAAATGAATGCACCTGCATTACATTTCTCATATTGAGGCCCTTACATCTGCCCAAAATATTTAGTTACCAAAGCAGGTTTTAAAATGAGCACCCAGTGAGTTGGGGTTTTGTTTAAGTACATGATTTTATTTTGCACCACTTTATGTAACAACCCTTTTCCCACTATCGACAACTGGCAATCATAATGTTTAGATATTCCCAACTTCATGACATATAAATAAAGATGCAACGAGAAGCTCTATTTTTTGTCCTAATCACTTTCACATAATACAAAACAAACCCATCCATACATCTGGCACTTCAATCGTTTCATGCAGGGTTTCAGACATTCAGCACTCAACGTTCAACACTATAAGCTCAACACTCAAATTGGTTTTTAATAACCCTATTCTCACAACGAACTAGCAACGATGTACAGGTGCACCAAAAGTAAAACAGAGCACGCGAGCGGTGGCCAAACTGGCCAAAACTGCATGCCAGCGCGCTCTACAGCATATGCGCATCAGAGAGCGAATGGGGCGTCGACACATCCGGCTGACCAATCTCGACGATCTGATGCTGGTCTTATTGCCCGCACAAGCGAAGCCGCGCCACTACCATCACTGCTCGCTAGGGGTGCTTTTAACGTTCAATGCCAGCGTTTATTCAGGAATGGCATCATTTTTAGTCATCATTTTCAGGACACAAATACGACTTTTTCTGTCCTAGTCTTTTTTCTGCTAGAAATTGGGCAAATATGCACCAACTAGCCTGCGTGAATGTTCTCGCATGCATACATTAGCGCCCTTGTGTTTATGATACAAAGAGATGCTCATCATTATCAACCTAACTACGCCCACTGCAGGGCAAAGGTCTCTCCTATGTCTCTCCAATTAGCTCTGTCCTTTGCCGGCTGTAGCCACCGTATACCCGAAAACTTCTCAATCTCATCCACCCACTCATCTTTCTGCTGCCCCCTGCTATGTTTGCCTTATTTTGCAATCCACTCTGTTACTCTTAAAGCGGTCCTTAATTGAAGGCCACTTGCTTCAACACAAATTGATGTTCTTACACTGGAGAAAACAATGTTCAACAAATTTTCATAGAAAATAAAGGCGTCCCTGTCTGAGTTGTACTCGATTGATTAAATTTTGAGCATCTATTTACATCATAAAGACACTGCAGACAATACATGCAGGCTTTCCTTTTTTTCATGCTTTCCCTTGAGACAAACAATTTTTTCTAGCCGCCAGGTGAAGCGCGAACTATGGCGGTCACGCAGACAGATTATGGTGCCATTCTTGGCGAAGCAAAAAGCGTACGCCACCGAAGGCCAACTTTTCTGTACGTGCATCAAGCATAGAAAGCGCTTGAAGCAAGCAATGATCAGCAGCGGTGCTTCGCTGGTGTCGGCAATAAAGCAAGCATCAGATCATTGAGATGGGTCAGCCGGAAGTGCCGACGGCGCTTCGCTCTGTGCTGCGCATCAGCTGATAGAGCCCGCTGGCGTGGAGTTTTACCTTGTTTGGCCACCGGTCACATGCTCAGTTTTACTTTCGGTGCACCTGTACAAATTAGGTTATGTACCCTGTTTCATGAAGCAACTTGATAAAGATGAAAGAGGAAAATGGCCCAAAAGAGAACCTAACATAGAACTTCGAAAGAAGCTTGCTGCAAGAACTTAAACGCACCTTTACTTCCATACTGCTCATGAATATTTTCCAGTGGCAACAAGGTGAAAGCTGTGGGCTGCCATGTGGATGCGGACGTTTTCCTCTGCAGACATCCATTTATTACCATCGATTACAGAAAGAAAATTTATGAAATGGGTCACTTTGGCCACACAATGAACATTTAAGAACTTGAAAAAGCAAGCTATATATACCTAGCTTGAACGGGACAGGATTCCTTGTTATTGGTGCCGTTCCAAAAGCAACTAAAAACCAATATAGATGGCAGCGTCAACAAATTGCAAAGCGGCCTGTTGCACAAAACTACCTGCAGTCAGCGCTTGTGTAGCACACAAAATTAAAAGTTTATCTCAGACGTCACGCTTACGCAATGCATTTTACGTGGAGATACGGTACAGTCCCTACGCACAGCTGCAAAAACTATCACGCACGAATAAACTGTAGGACAAAGTATTTGGCGAAATAGCTTTAAACGGGGTTAAATTTGTCCGAACATACATACTATAGCTTGTAAGCAGCATGCGGCCGCACTCTGCAACATTCGTTTCGTCAAACCAACAGCAATTGTGAGTACAATGATTCTCGGCAAACTCCGTTCAGTGCTGCGTATCTTCTTAGAATACAGGGAAAGAGCGGCAAGCCCTGAGGCCACTCTTCAGTAAAATATCCTTTCAAACATGCGAACCAGCATGCTTGAATACAGAGGGTTGCTTACCATTCGAGACAGCTGCGTAGTAGTGCCGAGCTTCTCCCCGTCTCCACATCACGGCAACGCTCGTGTTTTTCATTAACGGCGTCTTCATGACAACGATTGCTACATTACAAATACATTATGGCGCATGAACAAGCGAACATAATAACTTCGCCCGTGCTTTCTGACTTCAAACCTTTGAAATGTGAGCGAGCGCCGGCCTTTCAGCCAATCTAAAATAAAGAAACGTATTTGAAAGAGCCTCCAAATCCCGCTTCTGTCCCGATACGTCATATACGGTACTTGGACAGCAGTGAATGAACCAACTCACTTTTCCAGTTATATATGGGCACTAAAAACACTTCAGCTTATCACGGTGCCTCGACAAACGCGGTCGGAAACGCCGTTCATGCCAACCGCAGAAGCACGCGCACACACATTGCAGGCGGGAAAATCTGTTAGTGGATGGATGGATGGATGGATGGATGGATGGATGGATGGATGGATGGATGGATGGATGGATGGATGGATGGATGGATGGATGGATGGATGGATGGATGGATGGATGGATGGATGGATGGATGGATGGATGGATGGATGGATGGATGGATGGATGGATGGATGGATGGATGGATGGATGGATGGATGGATGGATGGATGGATGGATGGATGGATGGATGGATGGATGGATGGATGGATGGATGGATGGATGGATGGATGGATGGATGGATGGATGGATGGATGGATGGATGGATGGATGGATGGATGGATGGATGGATGGATGGATGGATGGATGGATGGATGGATGGATGGATGGATGGATGGATGGATGGATGGATGGATGGATGGATGGATGGATGGATGGATGGATGGATGGATGGATGGATGGATGGATGGATGGATGGATGGATGGATGGATGGATGGATGGATGGATGGATGGATGGATGGATGGATGGATGGATGGATGGATGGATGGATGGATGGATGGATGGATGGATGGATGGATGGATGGATGGATGGATGGATGGATGGATGGATGGATGGATGGATGGATGGATGGATGGATGGATGGATGGATGGATGGATGGATGGATGGATGGATGGATGGATGGATGGATGGATGAATGGATGGATGGATGGATGGATGGATGGATGGATGGATGGATGGATGGATAGATGGACGGACGGACGGACGGACGGACGGACGTATGGATGGACGGATGGATGGATACGGCTTAACCCTTTGAATCGGGCGGTGGCTCAAGCCACCTAGCCATGACCTATGAAATTTTACTCTTGTCTTGATTTTAGCAACAAATCAGATAACCTTCGCTTGATTACTTCTACCCGCTTAAAATCTACTTTCCCTTCACTGTCCTTAAACCCCAATGCCTTGGATAAATCAGCCCCACTGCTTTCCACTGTAGGGTGAAGCCCTTTACAGAAAAGTTTCAAGTGTTCAGCCGTTTCCTCCTCCTCTCCGTGCGCAACGCACAACGTGTCTATCTCGTGGTACCTGACTGTATATGTCTTAGTCCGCAAAACTCCCGTCGTGGACTGAAACAACAATCAGCTTCCCCTACAATTATCATAGATATTTTCTTTTCAATTTCCTGCTTAAAGATCCTGTATGTTCCCAGTGCCGATTAGTCCGATTAGTCCGAAGGTACCGGTGGCCGCCTAGCGGCAGAAATGTAGTTTCGCTTTCAGTTTTCAATTCAGTTTATTGCGCGTTTTACGCAGGTCTTGATTTTTGCAATGTGTACGGAAGCTGGAATGTATTTGCAGCATCGGAGCAGCATACACAGCGATTGCAAACAGTTGCCGGTTATGGTAAATTAGAAGTTATAAATATGATATATTTCTTCGGAGTGAAAAGTTACCATGAATTGAGCCTCTTATCATATATTTTTTTTACATTCACTCCAGCGGCGGTATTTTGATAGTGGCGAAATATTAAAAAAATGCAGCCTAAGTCGTCGTCGAAAGGGGAGGGGAGCATGAAATGCAAGGCAGGCAAAGCATAGCACATTCTAGGACGGCCCCCTCTCGAAGAGGTCTTCGGGAATGCTCCCGTAGAATTTCGGACGTTGCCTTCGTGTGGGACTCCTTCTCTAGTTCGACGCATTTGGCGGCAGTCGCGTTGAAACTGGATCGGAATCATGCGGTCGTACGGTAGCGTTCGAGCGAACACACGTAACAAGGATCGACGGCATGGACTCTCTGACGGTGTTAGGTACCCTTTCATGAACGCGCCGTGTCTGTTTGCTGTTTACCCGCCAGCTGGGGCAAGCGCCTTCTCAGCCACCCGTCTCCACGCGCTTCGTCCTGGTGCCGCGGCTTTCGAGCGATGTGACCGCTCGGCTTACGCGCTGCCCTGGTATGTAACCCAAGCAATCTTCGCTTCACCGTCAAGCGACACCTTCGAAGGCCCGCACAAGGACGGTGCCAAGGCATTCGTGGTGAGGTGGTTCAGAAAGGCGAGAGAGGGGCGGCAGGGTACCGTGTTATATGTTTGATAGGCATAATGCCCCTAGGCCTGTAGCATTGCTCTTCATAAAATTAAACGAAGCAACAAAACACAGCGGTAATAAATAGCAACACATACCGAAGTGAGGGCAGAATACGGACTGCAGGTTCTGATCAAAACGATCAACAGATGTCTCTGCGGTCAGGTAGACCTTCGGCTCCCCTTGACGCCCTCACGGCCCGCACAGCATGCTTCCACTTGTAGCGCGCCGGTTCCGAATTCAGCGGGCGGACGGAAATGTTCGCTTCAGGTTCTAGGAGTTGCAGCTCATCTTCTATGCCCGGTGCGCTGCGGTGCATAGACGATGTTCGCGAGCGAGTTTCCCCAGAACGGCAGCTGAAAGCAACAAATGCCTAAAACGCCCGTGTGTTTTGCAGTGTCAGTGCACATTAAAGAACCCCGCATTGCCTAAAATAGTGCGGAGCCCTCCACTACGGCGTCTCATATAGCTCAGGTTTAGCTTTCGGACAATAACGCCGCATACCACCGTACCCACATTTTCTTATGGGCTGCAAAGGCACCTTCTACTATTCGCTCAGTTCTGGGCAGCCACGTACGTCGGACAAAATTTTTTTTTCCATCGCACTTGAGTTTCTCAAGCTCCTCTGGGGACCTAATTAACATAAGGTCTCCATAGTTACCTTCCTTTCAGTTAGCAGAGTGGTTGCTTCAAGAAATATCAAATTTTGGTCGTGTTTCTTGTGTGGTGTGTTAAGCAGAACGATTTCGCGCAGACAGTACTCCGAATGAAACATATTGTCGGTGGAGTTCAGCGTAACGATTTCTCTATTCAGTGCGATGCAGTCATAATTACTGCTTTACCTTTATATGGATTCAGTACAGGAGCACGTTATTATTAAATCAAGCAATGAGCACATGCATTCATGATATATGTATTTTTTCAACAATTTTTATTGGCATTTGTAACAAAATCAATAACTCGCTTTTTTTTTCAGCTGCAAATAAAATAATGTTTTTCTCGCCGCGGCCTCCGTTCTCGGCTGCGAAAGATTTAAACCATGTCGCAAAGTGCTATCTTCAAGAGCGCATACTATCGGCACCGTCAGAGCGTTTGTACTGCTTCCATAATTAATTAAGTTGAGATCGCCATGTGGAATGTTGCCTTAAGAATCGTGTCGATGCATCAGTAAAACGTCGATAAAATGCCAAACATGCATGTTTCCGCTTCACATGTGGGCGTGTTGTTGTCACACGAACTACGCTAACATATTTTGTTTCATGAAACACATGAGCTAAGGCTATATTTCCCGTTTTTCCCATTTTTCTTGCCCACTTAGTCGGGCATATTTAACTGAGGTGAAGCCAGTGTTACATTTTTGAAAGAAACACCCTTACACCTGGCGCGTATTTTGGCCATATGCACACCCACCCCAAAAATACTATATATGTATACGGGGCAGGACGGTTGCACGTGCAATAGAAACTCCTATTTTGCCGGGTGCGAGGTTAAGTTAGTCAGTTTGTTTTCTTTAAATGTGTAAAATTTTTTACAGTGTACCTTTACGGAGCTACCGCGTGTCGTACACCAACGAAACAAACATTCGCGAGATTTTAACCTAGTCTAAAATTAGCATTCCTTTAAGCGCGGGCTGTGCACCCCCCAATAAGCCTCGTTGTCAGATCTGAGCCCCGGTGACCGCATCAACCGCTGCCTTCAGCACAGCCTCCGGCTTTTCCATCAAATTCAAAGGAATCTATAATTGTGAGGGCTCAAACGTGGCATACGTTCTTGAGTGTTCGACGTGTCAGCTTCAGTATATCGGCCAAATAGAGACGCGCTTCCGAATACGGTTCAATGGTCACCTTGTACACTCTAAATCTCTTGCCAATCTTCTTTTATCCGGACATGTTAACATTGCTGGTCCCGAATTCAGCTGTTGACTGGAGGACTGTTGAAAGAACGGCAAATTTTTATGAGCATTCCAAACGGTCCAACACTCTTTCACGCAGTGGAGAGGGGCGTACCGCAGGGAGCGCTCTCAGGCTTCTCTTGTTCAATAGTGCCCGTATACAACTAACAAGAAATCTTCCGCGAGGAGGGTGCAGAATGACGTATGCAGATAACATATGCATCCGGAATGCGTGAAGTTCACGCTATATTAGCCAGAAACGTCTTCAGAGAGCGTTAATGAACATCTCGATGCACCTTAAACCCCGAGGTCTTCGTCTCTCGCCAAAAAAAAGTATTGCTATGGCTTTTACTCGAAAAAATGTGACTCGATATCCGCTCCTGCTAGGTGGACGGTTGCTATCTGATGTACGATCACAGCGATTCCTAGGTGTTTTCTTAGACACTACTATCAATGCGGAAAGCTGGGCTAGTTGGTATGTCAGCATTAATTAAAAGGCTAGCGCATAAAACTGGGACGCAGACAGAGAAGAAGACAGGACGAGCGCTCGTCCTGTCTTCTTCTCTGTCTGCGTCCTAGTTTTATGCGCTAGTCTTTTAATTAATTAATCTTAGACAGTAATCTCTCGTGGTGAAAGCAGATAACAAAACTACGCGAGAAAATCACTGCAGAATTGCAACTTTTCAGATTCATGGCGGGAACACGGTGGGACAGCAACTGCCGGTCATTGGTTATGCGGTAAAACGCATACGCTGAAGGAACCTTGCGCTACTGTCTACCGGTGCTTCAACCATTATCTCCAACAAAGAAGAAGATACTCCTTGGCCTCCCAAAGTTTTCCTCAGCATCAGGAACAGTAGCGGAAGCAGGCTGTCTCTCTCTAGATGTGATTGCTTTCCAGGAAACTACTATGCGTACCGATCTCCACCATGCCCTCCAAGAGAAGGAGCACTTCTTACACCGTGTCCACCTAACTCACTGTAATTCTGGCTATGGCCAAGCTGTGCAGCTCTTAATCCTCCCTTCTATTATTCAGGCACAGAAACTACTACCGATGACCTTTCGTCCCTGAACACTCTTGCCTTTAAAGGTGAATAATTTGTTCCAGGTGTACTTGCATGCAAATAGCCGCATGCCACAGGCAGCGCTTCTACAAGCTACTCTCGCCTGCTTTACCGAGGAATATACGCAGCATACCCACATCTTCACCGACGGTTCAGCTACTCAAGAAACTTCGGCCTGTGCGTTTGTATGACCTCAACAAGCCATAGCCTTTCTTACCGGCTGCAGCGGAAGACATCCGCTACGACATCTGAACTTCACGGAATTAAAGAAGCTGTTTCCTGTATCCTGCGCCAAGCCCTCGACCGATAGGTTATCTTTACCGACTCCAAAGCATCTCTGCATGTTCTGTTCAACCCGCCGAAGAAAAGAGTCATCAGCTCGTTTCCCTTGCATCGGTTAGCTATATCATTTGGCTATTGCCGCACGACACTGCATAACATTTCAATGAATACCAGGACACTGTGGCATTTTGGCCAATGAGAACCAGATGAAGCGCTGCTTCATCTGAGTCGCTGCTAGCGTCTGTGGGGAAGATGGCAGTAAACGGCGTAGCTCCTCGTGGACGATTTCGCGGATCACTTCCCGCAAGCTATCGCTGGTGGTGGTCGTTGTGTCCGGACGAATTGTATAGACGTAGGCAGGGCGGTTGTAACCGCCCAGCCTGGACGTTGAGGGTCTTCTCGATCGTGCATGCTCCTTGCATGAATTCCTCGGCGTTTTTTAGCATTTTTTTAATGACCATGAATTGCCACGAACCTAACAATGCCAAATTCCTTAATAGCACGTCGTGTTGGACACACTCAAAAGCCTTTCTAAAACCCAGAATTATGCCTATCGTGATTATCTGCCTTTCGATGTTTTCTAGTATGTGTTTTTTCAGTTCAAGAAGTGCCATTTTAGACGACTATTTTTTTATGAAACCGATTTGTTCACTTGCTGCTACTGGAAGCACAGAGATTGGTCTGTAATTGTTCATGTCATTCACAGAACCGCCCATAGACACACTCGTTAGCTTCACTGCGTCCGGAAGCACTGGGGTCTAAAAATAAGGTTGAGAACACGCATAAAAGGGATGCTGACTAGTTTGCAACGACCATGAATGAACTAGATTTAATAATGTAAGCTCCAGAGGCGGAATTGCTTTTTAAAGCCAGAATGGCGTCTGATATTTCAGATTGAGCAGAACGCGACATTAAGACACTAAATTGGCAATGTGTTTTGACAAAATCTTCCCATGCATCGAATACAGACAGTTTAGTGTATTTGATCATGAAGAATGGAACTTCATTTTAGTGGCGATACCAGGCGCAGCGGCGCTATTTTCTAATTAGATAATGCGGAAAAGTCAATTCAACACGCTTTCAAATGCATATTGTTGACGTTAGATGTCTTGAACTACATTGCCGATTCAGAAAAATGAAAGACAGGGCTCGACTTTTATCTTGAGGGTCATCAATTTCGCAATAGAACTTTGCGCCCTAAAATCCAAAATAAAAAGTTCATCCTTGAATTTAAGCTGTTCCCATGTTTTCATGTTGTTGTTTGTTTTATTCTGGAGCAAATTTATTTTGTAGTATCTCTTTTCACTGTATTCTATTCATTGTTGTTTATCCTAATTAACCCACTCCCCTCTGTAATGCCTTTGGCCCTGAGGGTACAATAAATAAATAAATAAATAAATAATTCTTATAATTATTGATTCATATGAGGTACACGTCCGCGTTTACGCACAACCCATCTCAACTGACCGCACTTATGTGTCACTCGTAGTTTTCAAAATAAAAATCTGTAAAATAAAAAAAAATCACCTGTACAGGCGCGAACCAAACATTAGCGTCACTGCATCATGTCATCCAACGCCACAGAACCAGACCGAGAACCTACTGAGTAGGGAAACTTCAACTCGTGCCTTCGCAACTTTAAATCGAGCACGAATGCCGGAATGGGTGACTGTTTAAAATCGAGGAGAGCATGCTTTTGATATTGAATTTATTGTGCTTCTGACAATACAGCCACGGAACATAGGCAAAAGACGGTAACCAGGACCGCCTGACTAGGCCCCTGCGCCTTAATAACTCGACTGCACTAGTACAAATGCTGCCGTAGCAAGAGCTGGTACTTACACATCTGGTTCTCGACATCAGATTAACTAACTCAATATAAGAACGTCATTTCACTTCAGAGAGAATGGCAGGAAATTAAATGACATCGAAGCATGCAAATTGCTAACAAAGTGTTATAAAACTCATTTGGTTTACAAAACAAAACAGTGTGTCACGACGAGATCCAAAATACGCATGAATTACTGGTGAAAATAACTGTTGCATAAGTTTTATGACATCTCGTAGGAATCGCAAACAAAGCACTAACACTCAAGGAAACCATCATAAATCCTTGGAATTGTGCAAAAAATAGGATGTAGCTCTTTTTCTGAAATCAGCCAGAGAGGAAGAGTGATCGATTATTTTAATTAGGGCAGGATGAATATTCATACACTTAGGAATTTGCCAGTGAAATAATTGCGTTCAGTAGTTTTTTTTTCTGATTAAGGGTTTCAAGAAGGAACGACACCTTAACTCGTGAGGTGGTTCTTTCTTAGAAAAGGCAGAAAAACAATTGACGATTTCTATTCATCTCTGAAAAGAGCGTTTCAGAAAGCTGTTGGTAGTATATAGCATCAATGTTCAATATTCCATATTTTTCGAAGAATTCCGAGACATGTTCATATGTTGATTAATTATGAATAAATCGTAAGGCTTTCTTTTGTGTAACAAATAACCTTTTTAAATTAGATCGAGAAGGGATACCCCAGAATAGAATGCAATAATGCAAGCGGAAATGTATTAAGCTACAGTACAACTGACGTTTTACTTGCTGAGTAAAATATGCTCACTTTATTGAGTTTGCCTACCGCTTGAGCAATGCCTTTTTTCACAAAATTCACGTCATGTGGCTAGTGGAGGTTTTCATTAAATTTGACGCCTTGGATTTTACGTTCAGATCCTTTATCTAAACTGTGGGAATTGAACTGCAATGTATGAGACTAGTTAGTTGGCTTGTTGATGGAAGAGAGCAATTTATTGCCGCGAATCTTTGCTGTGTTCGTTCGTTCTTCAAATCTGGTGCCACGCCGCATTATCACTTTGTTTGCGATGCAAGACGCGACCAAATTTATCTCGATCGATCGCATCCAGGCAGAGATGATTCTACGTTGTTCCGGAACGTTCTAGTAACTTTGCACGCTTTATCTAGGAAGTTCGCTATCAGTTTTAAATTGAGCACGGCCGACAGCGGCGGGCAGTCTGTTCGACGACCGCCGACCATGCTTGTTGCTACGCCGCCGCCGAGTGATTCAGTCCTTTGTGGGCGCAAGTCAGCCCAAATAAAGAGTTTTGTTAAGACGCCATTTTCGCAGCCTTTCTGCTCTCCGGACTGCAGTCGCCACGTCGTGATAATATTTAGTTTTCGTTAGGTTTAAACTCAACTGGTTAGCGTCTAGACTTTGAGATAGGTTTTGGAGCCATGTGTTCACGGAAGAATAAAGGGAGGATAAATCAGGAGAAGAATAGGAAACATTCGTGTCGTCGGTGTGCACGATAATATCCCGTCTGCTTGGAAGTGAGGTAATATCATTTATGTATAGTAGGAATAGTATGGGACCTAATATTGAGGCTTGTGTGACACCAAAGTCTATATGTGGTGTTTCCGAGTCCACGCCATTAACCGTGACAAACTTCACGCGATTGAACAATACCATAATAAAGTAGTTTTGAGATGAGTATATCATGCTTAATAGAGTCAAACGGGTTCTTAAAGTGTAAAAAAATAACGAGAGTATTAAAATGTTCTTCAATGTTATTAATTTCTTTCCCGAATTTACAGCAGCGTGGACTCAGTTGATTTACTTTTCTGAAAACCGTATTGATACTCAGTAAGTAAATTATCCTTGTTCACGGGTTTGATTAGTCTGTTATTATTAGCCTTCTTCAAAATTTTTGAAAATAAAGGCAATATGGATATAGGCCTGTATTTACCTATATTTGGTCACATTACCGCCTTTGTGTAAAACGATGACTTTTGCAATTTTCATTTTATTTTTTTTCAATACCCTCACTGACCGAAGTATTACAGAGAGGAGTGGGGTGAACATTTTCAGCAAAAATTTGCGAGGAATCTTGGTTGAAGAGTAGCAAGCTGTATGTATAAGACTTTAACCAGACAGCAGAAACATTAGAGCAAACAGTAACAAACCGTTAAAACCTTGATATAATATTAGCAACAAACACTTAGGAATTGAAAAATGTAGATAACAAAATGTAGAGCTCAAATCGGGTCTTTAACGAGTCCGAAAGCATAAGAGAACACATCCATGGAAAAAGAGGAAAAAAGTACAAAGGCAATCACTCAAGCATATCATTTTCATGACGTAATAGGATAGCAAACAAGGTCAAAACGTCATGACTTCGTTTGAGCAATATAAATGAAAAGTTGTCACAACACTTAGACCACGTCATCAACAAACATAAATGCGGATAAAGCTTTTCTGAAAAGGGGCATAATTATTGACGCATGCGATATCAGCAGGGAGGTGGTTCCAGTCGCCACATGTACGTGGTAAAGATGAGTAAGAGAATGTGTATGTGGTACATCGAGTATACCCAACCTTGTATTTGTGGTCAACTCGTGATGAGTGAGAAGGGGGTTCTAAAATGAGCTGCTTTCTTAAAGTTGAATGATGGTACACTTTGAAAAAAGGGGCATGAACGAAATAAATTTCTACGCAGCGACAAACAGGGTAATGAAAGAGTGTTCTTCGTACTTGTTACGCTTGATGTGCGATGATAGTTAGATAAAATGGAATGAGGCGCATTGTTCTGTACAAGTTCAAGGGACTGACATAAGTTAGTTTGGTTACGGTCCCATATGAAGGCGGGGTATTCTAGTTTGGATCGTACAAGTGTCTTATAAAGGAGTATTTTTAATGAAACAGGCCTTGCTGAAATTTCGACGTAGATACGCGAGCATGCGGTTAGCGTTACAAATTATTGAATCAATGTGTGGTTGCCACGATAATGTTGAGGTTATGAGCAGACCTAAGTACCGATTTGATGATATGGCTTCCAGTTCAGTGTTATTCAGGTGATACTTTAGAGCATGAGTGGAGCGACGTGATACACGCATTAACTTGCATTTGTTAGTGTAAAGCGCCATTTTCCACATTTTACACCAATTTGCAATGCTGTCAATATCCGACTGTAAAATTCCTATATCAGCTTTGTTTCAAACTTTCCGATGAACAACGCAGTCGTCAACGTATAGATGCATGGAAGATGTCACATAATTAGGAAGGTCATTAACAAATATAAGGAAAAGCAACGGACCTAGAGCAAAACCCTGAGGGACACCAGATGTTACTTTAGTTAGGTTGAAATCGTAGCCGTCAAATGTTACGTATTGACAGCAGTTAGTAAGGAAGGACTCAATCCAAAGAAGTTTATGGTCTAAATTAAAAAGAAACATCTTAAACATTAGTAGCTTATGGTTAACCTTATCAAAAGCTTTGCAGAAGTCAAGCAAAATGATATCGACATCGGAGTGTTTGTGAAGAATAGCATGCAAACTATGTGTAAAGACCAGCAACTGCGTTTCGCAGGAAAAGGAACGTCTGAATCGATATTGCGCATGTGTGAAAAATGAGTTCTCTTCCAAGAACTTGAAAGTATGCGAATACAGCACGTGCTCTAACATTTTGCAAGGAATGCTTTAATGATATGGGTCTGTAACTTAGAGGTGAGTGTCTGTTAACTGACAGTACAACAGAACCACCTTCCCGGTCTTCCATTGCAAGGGTAGTTCATCGCATTCAAGAGACTGCTGAAAAATGTTTTCCAAAAAACTTAGATGACCACATGTTTCTTTCCTTCAGAAAATTTGAATTTATGTTATCAGGCCCTAAATATGAGATTTTCAGGGAATCAATTACTTTTGCGATGCCACCAAGACCAATCATTACTGGGAATATTGGAAACATTTGAAATCTGGAAATTCATCTGAATCACCTTCTACAGACACGGAAGAAAAAGGATTCGAGAATACAATATTCAGAACAAACGGGGATTCATCAGGCGGAATTGGCTCTCCAGAATTATCGTAAAGTCATATTTCAGGAATCACTCCTTTAGCAAATTGTCAGGAAACACTCCTTTAGCAAACACTTGGTTAAGTAAATGACAAATCACATAGAAAATGAGAACAGAAACTGCTTTAATCGGTTTATTACTGAGCTCATCATAACCAGAAGAGAGCTGTTTTTCACGTCGCTTATAATACTAATGATTTCAGCGGGAGTAACAGGTATCAAGAACATTCCCTTTGAAGTAACGTTCCCCTAATATAAGAATATTAGGGGGGATGGCAGTGTGGGTGCTCGACATCGGAAATATTTCAGAAATGATGTGCTGTTTCACTTGCAATGCGACTAGTTTAGTATCAGATTTACAGCCCTATAGGCGGCAACACTAACTTTCTTGCCATTTCGGGATTTTTGTTTTTGTGAAAATTTTTTCTCAGCTATTTTCGTTGACATATTTTCTTCATATAGACCTACTCATTGAATGCCGAGATTATTGCCTGTAAAGAGCAGAAACACATGTTATTTTTATCTGCAAAAAGTGCGAATTTGTTTATTTTTGTGGAAACCTTAGGTGCTAAAAATATCTAATGAATTGACCACTGCCATTTTTTTGTCCCCGATGCAAAACCTGTTCACCTATGCATAGTTACAGTGTTAAGGAGATCACCTGTACAGCATGGTGTCCTCTTCTTTGAAAATTGGGTGGACAGTCGGTATTGGCGGCCGGAGTCGCCACTGGCCGGAAATATGTTTGGAGTAACGTCTTTTGTAGTGAATACTAGGTTGGTGCCTGCAGAGGCCCCGATTAAAATGCCGCCATAAGCGCATATTAGCGTTTCCACCGCAAGCCTCTTAGGCGCATAAGGCACATCAAACAAGGAGATAAATTTCACTGGTGCTGGTCTGGTCGGATGTGCCTCTCACGCTTCGCTCTCCTAAGTGTCTCACTGAACCAAAGCACTATCGAGTCTCTATGTGGCTTTTGAATAATCTAGTGTTGGCCTTTCAAAATATTTGCAGCGAAAGCTGTTCGACCTTCACTTTAGTCATTTAGACTAACATTTCGCAGTCCAATCTATCGTCATCAAAGGTCGTACCGACAAATCTGCTCACAGCCCAACGACCTAGGGGCTGCCTATTCTTAGAAGAGAAAAGCCTTCTTACTAGAACCGACTGCTGCTAGCACCTATAGCTTCACCTGAAGTGGATGAGCAGACTCGCGCCCGCCTCACCGATTGGCTGCGCCTACGGGACAGGGGATAAGAAGGGCGCGCGGCAGAGCCAAACAGCCACGTGAAAAAATGCGTCACGGCAGAGGGCGCGCGCGTTGCTTGACAGAGAAAGCGGAAACTAGAAAGTGCATTAATGGCGGCTGACGCCAATAAAATGACCACCAGGAAGTCCAGGAACAAAACTACAAAAAAGAAATTTAACACCAAAATCAAGTACATAAACATGCAATGCGTAGAAAGAGAGCGAAGTGGTTATAAATAGAACAGCAGTTAAAGGACAAAGATATAGGTGTATACGCGCTATGCGATACACATCTCAGGCACCTAGAAGATCCATCGTTCATTGGTGGTTACGTCTGGGAAAGGAGCAACAGAACAAAAACGAGACGAAGGGAGGCGGAGTAAGTTTGCTGATATATCAAGCAACAAATTGGCAAAGAGTAAAGCCACTTGCAAAGAACATATCAGGGTATCACGTACAATTGCCAGTAAAAGGGCATGGCTAGGAGTAGTTTATTTAGGTACAGGGCAGAAATGCAGGTAAGAAAACAAGGATCTAGCTAGGTGCCTCGGTGACGAAATAAAGCAGTTTGGAGAAGGTGGCTATATTATTCTGCTGGGTGACATGAATGGCCACATCGATGATCTGAATCGATACAGAGATTGTAACGGGAAGTTGATGCTGGACTTCTGTGAGCGACACGAGCTAGTTATTGTAAATAGAGAAACTAAATGTGCGGGACAAATCACGTGGGAATCCCGTTAAAGGCAAACGACCAATGACTACTGCTTAATGTCGCAGGGGATGTATAGCAAGCTCACAAAAATCGAAATAGACGAAGAGAGGAAGTGCAACCTCGGAAGTGATCATAAGTGTATTAGCGTACAGTTGTTAGCCCTGAACAAAAGCGAAATGCGGGGAATTCAAAAAGAGTAAGCAAAACTAAATGACGAACAAATAGCGAAACTAGCGGCTCGCATAAAGGAACCAATAGAGAAACATCCCCTGAAACAGTGTGGTTATAATCAATTAGAACTACTGATAAGTTCAAAAATAAAATAAGTAAAATAAGTGAACTGCATGACAGGAAAGAGGAAGCCGCGAAGTTGGCGGAATAAGGAAATTAGGGAGGCCATTGAACAATGACGGTTGGCATCACGGGAACACCGAGAAGCATAGAGGGCGCAGTTATCTGAAGAGGAAATAGGCCCAAAATGGGAATCTTATTGACAGAAGAAACAGACAGCGCAGGTCCTCGTCCAGGCTAAAATAAAGCAGTCCTCTGATCGTCGGCTGGCTGAAGTTCGCAGTACAACTAAAGCGGGCCGAGAAAAATCTTGTACCATATTAGCTGGCTGGGTAAAGCGAATCAGCAGAAAGCAAGAACACATTCACGATGCCGAGGGAAAATGTTTAGAGGGAGATGACGCTGTGAACTACATTGCATCATTTACAGCTTAGTCATTTAGGAAAGACGATAAGGTAATTGCCCCAAATGAGGGAGCAACACAAGACAGCACAAAAGAAAACAGCTTAGAACTGACCAATCTGAACTGGAAAAAGGCGGATGCAAATATTCCAGAATGCACGTCCGCGGGGATAGACGAAATTCCAATCAAGTTAATTAATGAACTTGGACGAATAGGCAAGGAAAGGCTGATAAAAACATTGGAGTCAGTCATAAAAAATAAGCAAATTCCGCACAGCTGGAAACATAGAAAAATGAATTTGATTTATAAAAAGAAAAGCGATCAGACGAACATAAAATTCTCCCGACCGATTACGGTAGCATCAGTTATATACAGGCTGGCGGTGCAGGCGGTGAAATTAAAAATGCAGTCATGGGTAGAAAGTAATAGAATTCTTGGAGAACTTCAGAACGGGTTCAGAAGTAGTAGGCGCTTAGATGATTGCCTGTTCGTGCTTACACAGTGCATAGAAATGGCTAAGGCGGAAAATAGACCTCTGTATTTAGCCTTCCTGGGCATAAGCGGTGCATACGACAACGTGAACAGGGAACTCCTGTGGAACATATTTGAAGATGAAGGTATCAGTCATAAGGAAATATATTTTTTACAGGAAATATATCTAGAAAATAAAGTTGAAATAACATGGGAAGGAATAAGTGTGCGACAACTGTCGGGATACACAAATGATTAAAGCAAGGTTGTCCTCTTGTCCTCTATCACCGCTGCTATTCATGGTTTAATATGACAAGTATTGAAAGAAGGCTACAAGGAAACAATATTGATTATCATATGTCATACGCATTAGGCGGAAAGGTTGTTGAGCAACGACTACCGGGTTTAATGTACTGGGACGATATTGTATTGTTAGCAGATAGCCAGAAAGATTTGCAAACTTTGGTTAATTGCTGTGGAGGCAAAGGAGACCTTCTAGGTTTCAGTTTTAGCGTACCTAAGTCAAGTGTGATGATTTCCAACAATACAACTGATCAGGAGCTCACAATACAACGCCATGAAATACCCCGAATGGCCGAATACAAATA